>NC_064808.1:45872570-45956520 GCF_023721935.1 Panthera uncia | reverse complement strand
CTTTCTTTCTTTCTTTCTTTCTTTCTTTCTTTCTTTCTTTCTTTCTTTCTTTTTTCAGTTCAACAAATGCTTATTGAACCCATATTGTGCACCAGGAGCTGTGCATCAGAGAGCACAAAGTTAGCTTGAGCCCACGTGTTGCTTACAGTGGGAAAGAAGACACATAAACAGATACTTTCACTATAAAATTGCAGAGATAAGAAGTAGGTGTCAAGAGGTCAAAAATGAAGGGCATATCTTAGTTTTCCAGGAGGAGCTGAGGCCTGAGCAAAGACTTGAAGGGTGAGCAAAAACCGGATGCCAAACAGTGAGAGGAGGGAGCCCTCTCAGCTTGTGCAGTGTGGTTTTCCCACCATCTGGCACATGGGAGATGTGAATTTATCAAAGAAATCTCGGGGCACCTGGCTGGCTCAGTTGGTAGAGCATGTGACTCCTGATCTCAGGGTTGTGAGTTTGAGCCCCGTGTTGGGTATAGAGATTACTTTAAAAGAGAGAGAGAGAGAGAGAGAGAGAGAGAGAGACAGCAAACTCAGCAGAGGAGGTGGTATAAGCACAAAAAAGGTGTGGGGAATATAAATAGTTCAGAATTACCAGAAGACTAATGCTTACCCTTTATGGGGTCACAGACTCCCTTGAAAAAACTAATGGAAGCTGTGACAGACATGTGGTGGGCAAAAACACACTGTACAGTGGGAGACTCGGGGTAGACAAGCATCCTGTGGAATACTTCTGCTTTTGTTGCCCAGTCAGTTACCCCTTATTGATAGTAGTTTGCTAAAGGATCACTTACTTTTAGCAGATTCTCAGAGTGTTCTCTACTACGATTGAGTTTTCCTAAAAGCTCCCAATATCACAAGTTGGTTCTTTGAATGATTTTCTTCTTGGTGTTTCTGGCAGTCAGGAAGCAGTTATAGCCTGAGAGGTTCTTCTGTGCTCATAACTTTTATATTTTCTTTGGAATTTGGAGGTTTCTTCTACTCCCAAAGAACCTAAAAGTGAATTCAATGAATACGTCTTTGAGAAAACTCTATTTACTCCTTTCTTACTGTCCTTATGAATTCCAAAACAACAGGGTGCACGGTAAAATGTGTTAAGTCAAAAGGCCATTGCCATATTGCAAGAGCATTCTGGGTGTGGGCTGTGTATTGTATGTCCATCTAGAAAATTCTATTCTTTATGCAAGAGGGAAAAAGAACTAATACTGTGGCTACTGCTCTGTGTTTCACTTGCTTGTATTCTTTATTGAATAATTTCTTAATTATAGCTCTAGCTGCTTTCTAGCATATTGGATCCACTTTCATGAAGGATTATACAAATATTCTCTGATATAGTTTCATAAAAAGAAGCCTCTACCCAGGTGCACAAGCTTAAATACGAGTTCAGGAAGAAGTGTTCATTAAGTGATGCAAGAGAGACTGTGCACCTGTCGAGCAGAGTGGTGAGTGGTATGGCACAGACTTGGAGCTCTTTGTTATTATAAAAGTTATGGTTTGTTAACTGTGAAAATGAATCCACATTTGTCTATGGAGCTCTTGTCAGAAAAACACACACACACATAAGAAGGGATGATTACACAAATGTGTGTTGCAGTTCACGTGCACAAATGCAGACTGGGGATTTGGGGAGGCTGACTGCCAAGTAGAGCAAAGCTTCTCAAACTTCACTATGCACACAAAGTACCTGGGTGCTATATATAGACTGAATGTTGAGCACCCCCCCCCCAATCCATATGTTGAAATTCTAACCTCCAACATGATGGTATTAGGAAGTGGGGCCTGTGGGAGGTGCATAGGCCATGAGGATGGAGTCCTCATGAATGAGAGTGATGACCTTATCCAAAAGACCTCGCAGAACTCCATTAACTCTTTTTTGGCAGTGAGGACACTGAAAAGACTAGGAGCCAGGAAGCGGGCCCTTACCAAACACCTGATCTGCTGGTGCCTTCATCCTGGATTCCCAAGCCTCCGGAATGGTGAGAAATAAATTTCTGTTGTTTTTAAGTTGCCTAGTCTATAATATTTTGTGATAGCAGCCTGAACAGATTAAGACCCTGCGCATCTCTTTAAAATGCAAATGCTGATTCTGTATATCTGAGATGGGGCCTAAGAAAGAGCATTTCCAAAAGGTCCCAGGTTGGAGGAGTAGTGACTTAGGGAACCTCTTGGAGGAAGTGCCTGGATACCTCACAGTCTGCTTCTCAGCTTGTTAAGCCCAAAGTAGTGCAATCTAAATCTATCATCTGCAATTTTGAAATCCAGAAGCTCTGAAAACCAAAAGCATTTTTATAGTTCCTTTTGAGGCAAAACCTGGTTTGAACTCATGAGAGGCTATTTATAATCCTTATTTCTTTTTTTTAAGAAATATATTTTTATTTATCGAGAGAGAGAGAGAGAGTGCACGTGGTGGCAGGGGAGGAGTAGAGAGGGAGTGAGAGAGAATCCCAAACAGGCTCCTCGCTGTCAGCACAGTTCCCGGCTCAGGCCTCGATCCCTCGCTATGAGATCACAACCTGAGCCGAAACCAAGAGTCGGACACTCGATCGACTGAGCCACCCAGGCGCCCCAATCCTTATTTCTTATTTTGTATGAATATTCATGTTTTCATTATAAAAATATTGATGTACTTGATTATAGGAAGCTGCTTTTGACTCTGCAGGGGATGTGGTATGTGACGTACAGAAGCATATTCTAGAATATAAAAAACTCCGAATCCTGAAACACTTCTGACTCTCTCAGAGTATGCAGACCGGTGGCAATTTGGGGGATGCTTGCCCCCTCCCTAATCTTCCTTCTCCTTCAGAAAATGGTTCTCAATTTCATGGAGTTGGGCATGATCCTGGCTTCCCGCTCCCAGCAGTCTCCCAATCCACAACGAGAGTGAATTTGATCAGGGTGGATACCTGACCCAAACTGGGCAAACCATATTCTCCTTGTGGGAATTTAGAATTGGGGTTCACAGATGTGTGTCTCTCTTGGCTGCTGGCACTGAAGCAGGTGAGAAGTAGCCTACTTCAGCTGCATGGCTGAGAAGCAGAGATAGCTGATCTATATGCAGAGAGAGGAAAATGAGGCAGGTGTGAAGAGAGAAATAGAAATGAGCGTCCGTGCCACCACAGAGTGTGAGAAGGAAGGGGAACAATCGTGGGAGTGTGAGATGTATGCCCAGGGCGAGGGCAGAAGCATCTGTCCTGATTGCTCTCTGGTCCTAGTCCTAACTGCCCTTTCTGTCCTTGAGTTCTGGGACACATTGCTACCAGCTTATAACAAATCCCCACATTGTGTTAATGCTAGGTAGAGTGGGTTTCACTGAATTGCAACCCAAAAGGCCTTAACTAAGACACTAACATAACTTTAAGTGCAGTAAGATTTTTTAGACTCTGGAGAATGGACATGCAAATCAAAGTCCCAAGATAATGCTGATTGATTAAATTTCTATGCAGAGTAACTGCCAGTGGGACCGGAATACTCCCGCTTACAGGTCAGCCTGTTCTCTCCCAGTAGGAAAATCTACATGGGAAGCCAAATTATAATGAGAAGGCTGCCTGATGAGTGCAGACAGAACCAGATAATTAGGGGATCTGAGCAGACTGTCTCCACACTACGATGGCCAGAGGCACTTTTCTCCACTTTCAGGATATGCTACACCTTCCATGTGGTATACACATGAGCATGGGCTCAGGTATGCTTGGAAAATAGGCCAACTCACTAAAACCAGTTCACCCATAAGCCGAGTCAGCTAAGGGGCTATTTACCTAAAATTAATATTTGTCAAACCATCTCATGTACGATGGAATGGTTTTCGCAGCTTTCTGAATATTTTTTCCCTAAGGTGACCAGCGACTGTTTTATGTTGTACAATTCTGTCCCCTCTCTTTTCTCTTTCTTCTCTGTCCCTCCCACGCTCCCCACCCTCCCTCCTCCTCTCCTTCCTTCTTTCTCTTCTACCTTCATTTCAAAGATATTTTGCCCACTGGTCTAAGGTTGTCTACCTCCTCACACCTTCATCTCCTAGAGCCCAAGACCGGAGGCTGGGTCTTCAGACGTGAGCTAGTTAAGACCAGAAATAGTGCCCAATGGAGAAAATGGGTAGAGTAAATCTAGAGTGACAGAGAGAAGGGATGTCTGTCGGAGGGAGAGCTGACGGCCAGGAGCCAGAAGGGTCCAGGTGATTAAAACACTAAGACCAAAGCAGCAGGAGCAGGGCTGAAATCAGACCAGGAGCCCAGAATGGGATGAGAGACTGGACTGAATGGGCTGAAAGCAAGGATGATATAGTAATAGTTGCACTATATTTCCATTGCCCCGTGGCTATCTTATACTTGGTATTTCTTTAAAACTGTAGTATGCGCCTTTTGGAAAATTTTGTGCAATCTTGAATTTGCATAAGTCTGGAGTTGCTCAACTCAGGGGGTGTTTTCTTTATGATTCATCGGCTTTATCCTTTTTTTTAAAGCTCCTCTTTCCTGCTGCTGGTTGTCTGCCTCTCAGATATTTGTATACTAGGTTTCGTTATTGAGCAAATTACCCCAAATCCACTGTTTATTGCTCTGTAGTGAGGCATTTCTGTGTTGACAGGGAGAATGAAGAGAGGAGACACATTCATCAGAAACATATTAAGCTTGATTGCTTTTAGATTTTGTGACATCTAAATGATGAACTCATACTGCACTACAAATATTAACCCACACATTATTTTTAAAGCTTCTTGTAGCCAAAGAAGTTTGTTTCCACTGTAAAAATGGTATGGGGCACCTGGGTGGCTCAGTTCGTTAAACATCTGACTTCGGCTCAGGTCATGGGTTTGAGCCCTGCATCGGGCTCTGTGCTGACAGCTCAGAGCCTAGAGCCTGCTTCCCATTCTGTTTCAGTCTCTCTCTGCCTCTCCCCTACTCACGCTCTGTCTGTCTCTCTTTCTCAAAAATAAATAAGCATTAAAAAGAAGTATATATTTGTGTTCATTTCCCGTTGCTGCTGTAACTAACTGCTGCAACTCAAGACAACACAAATTTATTATCTTACAGTTCTGGAGATCAGAAGTCCTAAAATCAAGGTGTTAGCCCCTCTGTGTTTCTTCTGGAGACTCTAGGGGAAAATCAGTTTCCTTGCCTTTTCCAGGATCTAGAGGCTGCCTGCTGTCTCTGACTCATGGCCGCTTCCTCCATCTTTGAATGCAGACTCTTCAAATCTCTCTCTGTGCCCGCTACTGCTTCTGTCATCACATTGCCTCCTTCCTCTGACCCTCCTGCCTTCCGCTTAGAGGGACCCTTGTGGGTACATTGGGCCAGATCATCCAGCATACTCCCCATGTCTTGAGATCTTTAATAACATCTGCAAAGTCCCTTTTATCATGCAAGATACATATTCGCAGGTTCTAGGGATTAGGACATGGACATCTTTGGAGAGTCTACAATACTCACACTATTCAGCCTAATAATACCCATTCATAAGGCATTAATAAATACAGGAAAACAGAACAGAGAAAAATACAACTCATGGTTTGCCTGCTGGAAGGTAAACACAATGAACAGATCCTTCTATCTTTTTAAAAATGAACAGTTTCGGGGCGCCTGGGTGGCTCAGTCGGTTAAGTGGCCGACTTCAGCTCAGGTCATGATCTCACGGTTCGTGAGTTCGAGCCCCGCGTCGGGGTCTGTGCTAACGGCTCGGAGCCTGGAGCCTGCTTCGGATTCTGTGTCTCCCTCTCTCTCTGCCCCTCCCCTGCTCGTGCTCTGTCTCTCTCTGTCTCAAAAATAAATAAAACGTTTAAAAATTAAAAATAAAAATAAAAAAAATTAAAATGAACAGTTTTTACAGTTCTAGCCCTACTGTGTATATAATTTGAAATTCTGTTTTTCACTAAACATTGTATCATAGCCTATTTTCCATGTTAGTGCATAGTCTGAGCAAATATTTTTATTGACTATATAATATTTTATTGAGCAAATATCTCATTTTACTTAAGTCTTTCCTTGTTTTTTGGAAACTAAGCTTTTTAAAAAAATTTATTTAAATATTACAAACAACTCTATGACAAGTATTTTTGTTCTTCCTTGGAATAGATTCCCAGATGTGGAATTACTTTATCAGTCTTCTTACAAAAAATATTTTTCAAAGGGTTTACACAAATTTTCAGAACCATCAGATCAATGTGAGTAGCCATTTCACTACATTCTCACTACACCAAACAAAACAACAACCATGATAATATCTTTGCCAGTCAGATAGGTGGAATAGATAACTTACTTTTGTTTTAATTTTCATTCATTTGTTTACAAGAGAGAGTGAATAATTTTTCATGGGCTTAGTTACTGGTTATAATTCTTTGTTGATGGATGAATTATTGATTCAGCCTTTTTACTTTTGGGGTTCAAAGTATTTTTAACCCATTTGTCTAATATCTATACATTTAAAACATTTATTTAATGTTTGTGATATTTGTTCTAAATATTTTCTCTTGTCTCTTATTTCTATACTTTATGTCCAGAGGTTTTAAATTTGTACATGGTCTAATCTATACATTCCTTTTTTCCTTCTTTGCTTTTTAAAAAATCCTCTCGTCTCAATGGTTAACTACATAGTACATTTAATATCCTTCTAGTTTTTCTTATAGTTTAAAGAGTATCTCTTTAATCCATCTGGAATTTATGTTGGTATTAAATCTATGGATAGGCTCTGACTACCTGTTTAAATTTTACCCAGAGGAAGGGCCTGATTTGCACTTCTGAATTCTCTGCACTGAACCACCTGCCTTTTTTTCCCTCTTCACTGAAAAAAATAAAAGAGGTGACAGAAAGCTGTGAAATGCTATGTTGTTTCCCTAATCACAGGGAATAAGTTTCCCTTTTTCTGAATATAGCTAACTTTCTCCAAATAGTCTCACCTTCTCATTAGTATTTTAGCTTAAAATTGAGACAGAAGTAGCCTTACATAAATTTGCTTAAATACACTGAAGGTGCTCCAAATTGGGCAAATAGAAAAAAAAAAAGTCCAGCTTTTAAAAAAGTTTTGAAAACCACTCTGTCAGATGTCCAACATTGTACATTTGATAAATATGAATTTTAGATGAATTGGTCTGGGTGAAATAAACAAGAGCTGACAATGTTTCCTCTGGACAATAAATTAGACTAGCACAGTCCAATGAAAATGAAATGTGAGCCACATACAGACTTTTAAGTTTTCTAGTAGCCACGTTAAAAAAATAAAAAGCAACAGGTGAAGCTAATCCAATAATCTGTTTTGTTTAACCCAATATGTCTGAAATATTATTTCAACACAAAACCTATGTTAAAATTATTGAGAGAGTTTACATTCTTTTTTTCATACTGAGTCTTTGAAGTCCAGTGTTTATATTATACCTACAGTGCATCTCAGTTTGGATTAACTTCACTCCAGATACTCAATAGCTACATGTGGCTATTGGATAGCCTGTCCTATTGGATAGAGCAGTTCCAGACACAGTGACACATTTTGGCTGCCTGACTTTTATTTTTCTGCACTCCATGCTGAACAACCTTTACAAAATGTCTTTTCTCGGGGCCTAATACAGTTGATCAGCTTTTGGCATTGCTTGGTTACAATCATTTTAGACATAACTCTCCTCGGCAGAACTTGGGGTGTTTCCCAGGCTCCTCGGCCATGATTTACACCCTCCGCTGTGGATGCCTGATGAGTCTCTTGGTCCCTCTGTCTCTCAGACTCTTTCTGCCTCTACCTCTTACTTCTCACTTATCTCCCTCCAGTTTTAGAATAAACGGCTTCATTACCTTTTCTGATTACAAAAGTAATAGCGTATGTTTATTGTGAAAAAAAAAAAGAAAAGAAAAGAATCAGGCACTCGGAAAAAAAGAAAGTGAAAATCAACTGTAGCCTATTATAGAATGATAGTCATTAGTCACACTTAGCAGCTTGTTCAGTATTGCAAATATATATATTTATGAAAACAGAAATACACTATATGCTATTTTACCCTGCTTTTTACAAATAATGCATCATGGATACATTTGTATTAAAAAATGTGGATTGACTTCATTGTTCTTCATGGCTGCACAGCAGTCCATATATGCATTTACCATGTTTTATATAACTAGCTTCCTATTGTAGGGCATTTATATCATTTCCAATTTTTTACCCCTGGAGTAAATAGTACATCAACGAACGTCCCTTTTAAAAAAAAATGTTTATTTTTGAGAAAGAGAGAGAGAGAGAGCGTGTGAGCAGAGGAGGGGCAGAGAGAGAGAGGGAGACAGAGAATCTAAAGCAGGCTCTACACTGACAGCAGAGAGCCCGACACAGGGCTCAAACCCACAAACTGCGAGATCATGACCTGAGCCGAAGTCAGATGCTTAACTGACTGAGCCACCCAGGTCCCCCCCTAAAAATCTATTTCTAACTCATGATCCATATCCACTGCAGGTCAGCAGGGGAGTTTTGTTCATTATAGACACAAGGTGACTCAGGCTGACAGAGGTACAATCTCAAAACTTGCTTTTAGAATCATCTCATCAGGTAGAAGGGGACCTAGCAAACCGTGGTTCTTAAGCTTCCATCTCAACAGATACAAGCCACTTCTGTTCATATTTCATTTTCCAAAGCAAATCAGAAGAACACACCCTGCTTTCAAGGGGATATGGGAGGGCAGCCTTACCATAAACCTGGCATGAGAACAGGACTGTGAGCTTCCCTAATGACTGGAAGACTTGGACGGAAAAAACTCCTATTTTCATGCTCCTTGTGTTCTCAGTCAGCATATCAAACACATCACTGTGCGTAGTCCTTAGTAGGCCCTTCCTGCTTTCCATGTGACAGACTGTCCAGAGTCAGTTCTCCTATTGCCACAACCGTCCCCCAAAAGTACCCACCATGAGGTGCTTCTCATAAGGCATACACTTTGGTCCATCGTTTGTAAATACAGCAGTATCATTGCTCTGGGAAGGTTTTCTTGCAAATATATCTATCTTTCAATTCAAAGGAGGCCCAAAGAACATTATTTTGGACAGCTGAGGAGGTCTTGATAATTTATAGGCATCTTGTCTGCATGCATTTTGTTTCTTGACAATAATATTGGAAGGAAACTAAAATTTGTTGGGACCCCTCTGGCTGTCAGACATGGTGCTAAGCATTTTAATATATTTTTATCCTCATTTATTTTTCATAATGACACTCTGAGGGAGGAGTTATTATTTGGTAGTGTAATTATCCAGTCAAAGAGGATGATTAAAGTAAAAAAAAGAGAAGATTTCTGGTCTGAGATTTATGTATAAGGGTAATAAGACTTTCTTTATCATGGCTTCCCTTAATTACTCTCATGGGGTGTTTTTCAGCCTCTGTAGGAGATTTGTAATTTCTCCAAGGTGTGTTTGACCATCCTGCATCCCTGTGAGATTTAGAACTCGAGGGCATATCATTTAGGACTCTTTTGGATGCAATTAATAGAAAACTAAACCCAAACTGGCTTAAGTGAAAAGAAGGGGGGGGGGCGGATTTACTGATTTACACAACTAAAAAGTATAAAGATAGACAGAACTTCAGGTATAGTTTGATCCAGGAGTTCAATGTCAGTTCTAAATTTTACTATATTTCTTGTTACTCATTTTTCCTATATTGGCTTCATCTTCAGGCTCTAAGTGGTGAAAAGAAGGCTCTGGCAGTGTCGGCTTTTTGTCCTCCCAGATTTAAATACAGTGGAAAAGATCATGTGTTTTTCTCTCTTAGCAGCCCCACAAAAATCTAATTGCATTTCATAGGGTGTGATTAGGTTAAAGTCTGTCCCTTAGCAATCACTATGGTCTGGGGACTGTGATGCTGTAACTGATGGAGCCTGAGTTAATGCCCATCTCTGGAATTAGAGATATGTCACCATGCCCTTTGTACATGGACCTCATGAGAGTGAGGGTGGGGATGGTTCCAGAGAGGAAAATCAGGGTGTAGTTGCCAGAAGTTAAATGTACCCTGTGCAGTGAAAACAACTGGAACTCAGTACAAACAGTACTTCCAAATCATCCTCCCTCTTTTTACCCCTTAGAATGGTTTACAGTATAAAAATATTTTCTTCGTGCTATAGAGGCTCAACTGACAAGGTCCCTGCAAGTATAAAGAAAAGTGTTCTTTAGAAGATAAACATTTATCTAATAATTACCATGAAACATGAAAACTTTCCATTTCTTAACCATTAGCAAGCTTAAAGCTCTATTAGTATTCAATTATAAAGACTCTGTCTTCCCAAGTTCTTACTATTTATCTTTTTTTAAAATAGGAACTTTTTTTTTTCACTTAAAATGACAAGAAAAAAATACATATTCTGGCAGAAAAATTGGAGAATAAAGAAAAACCCAGAAATAATCTTGTCATCTTTTTTCCCCTCGTATATATGCCACAAACCTCCCTCATGTGCAAAATTGGGATAATGCCATGCATACTATGAAACCTTTTACATTTAACAATATATAATAAACATTTTACCATAGATATAATTATACATGTTTTCTTAAGTTTTAATTTATTTAAGTAATCTCTACACCCCACATGGGGCTTGAACTCACAACCCCAAGATCAAGAATCTAATGATCTTTTGAGCCAGACAGGTGCCCCTACATATCATTTTACATGGTTTTTAATGACTGCTTGGTATTCCTCCAATGGATGTACCATGATTTACTTATACACATTCCCTACTTTTTTTCCCCCTTTTGTATAAATATAGTGATGGACATCTCTGTATATAGCTTCAGTTAATTCCTTAGGATAACTTTTAGATTTGTTCGCCAAAAAGATGGTATTACCACATGCAATTTTCTTTTCATAGCTGCTAGATGAGTGAAGGAAATATCAGTAGTATATTGCTACTTTGCACAAGAACACAATGGTTTTGCACCCTGTAGTTGGAATGGCCCACTTGGTCTGAGTGGGTGAAGACAGAAGTCATTTGTCTGCAGCTCTTGGCCAAATCCTGAGAGTTCCATCAAGCTTCTTGGGTTACCTCCCCTGGGGAAGAAACTGGAGTGTTCCTCTGTTTGAGGAAGGCAGTCCCAATGTGCAAGCTTTCTCTATCCTTAGCAAGAGTAACTAAAGTACAAGTGAATATAATTTCTGGACACAGAGAAATTATTACAGAAAACTTAAACCCATTTCATGTTCCATTTGTTGTAAGAAGTACAGTCTTCTGGAAGGGTGCACACAGACTTGATGTGACTTAAGCGTAAGAATGAATCACAATTGTCTAATCTTATTGGTTTGCCATGAGAAGGAAGGAAATATCAACAGTACGGGAATGTTGGGGCACTTGGGTGGCTAACTAGGTTAACCAATTCTTGGTCTTGGCTCAGGTCATTATCTCGCAGTTTGTGAGATCAAGCCTGCATCAGGCTCTGTGCTGACAGCATGGAGCCTGCTTGGATTCTCTCTCTCCCTCTCTCTCTGTCCCTACCCCCTCTCAAAATAAATAAATAAACTTGAAGAAAAAAAAAAAACAGTATGTGAGTGTTAGGGTCTGTTAGGGTGCATTGAGCAGAACTTCTCCAGGGCTTTCCAGTCCTTCTGTGTCAGGTAAAGCCAGTAACTGAGGAAACACCAAATACTTTCACTTGAGTTGTAAGGGCTCCAGAAATATTGCTACTAGTGAGTCATTCAAGGGTGTAGCCAAAAAGCAATTCCAGACAGGTGGAAAGGAGAGGTTTTGGATGACTCCACTATTTGAGTTCCCCTGAGATAAAGATCTAGCATGGGATCAACAACAGTGACACTTGGCCCTGTGCTCTGTACTTCACGTGATCAAGATCTCAAGAGCCAACTTGACCCAACCCTATAGCTCCTGGTAAAGATGACCTCTGGAGATAAAAGTGAACACACATGGGCCACAGGCTGAGCAATGCCCAAAAGAAGTCCTTGTTTGTCTTTGAAGTCCTCATCTAAGGGCAAGACCTCTGTGCTATTTATTTTTGCTGCAGCACCTGCCCCCCCCCCCCCCCCCCGACACACATAGTGGTTACCAACATCTGCTGGATAGATGAACAGATGGATGGATGAGGCTAGGCTAGGACCAGTTCCAGCTGCCTCCAGTTCTGCCTGCCTAGTCTTCATGCATGGGTGCACAATGCTGTACTTGAGCAATGAAAGACGATGTGACAGAGGCCACTGTAGAGCACAGAGGGTTCAAGCTTGGGATTTGGAGCCAGACACATCAGGGCACTCATCCTAGCTCTGCCACCTGTTAGTTGCATGACCTCAGACCAGTTATATGATCTTGGAGCTTCCGTTTCCACACATATAAAAGAGGTATAATAAAATCTCCCTCATTTGGCTATCAGGAAAATAAGATAATGCCTGTAAAATGTTTAGCTAAACCCTTGGCACATAGTAAGTGTTCAACAAATGGACCCAGCTGGGATTCTATGCATCTATAGATGTAAAGTAATAGACTCAGAGAGTTAGCTTGGGAGGAACAGTACAGATCACTGTTTCTAAAGGAGGTGGCATTGTGGATTCTGAACCCTGCTGTGTCAGCTGGGGATAGCACTCAGGATTATTCTGTCACGTATGGGGGCCATGAATCATGAGAGAGAGGCTGTGAGGTCACATGTGTGGGGATGAGGTCAGGGCTGAGCTTGTGGTAAAGTGACAGAGAGCCGGAGGCAGATCTGCTTGATTCTCAGAATGAGTGATGGCTGATTTCATAGACGATGAGAGACAGAAGGGAGCTTCAGCTGGGTCTAGTCTGGGTCTCAAATTTGACGGGGCTTCTTCATCAATCAAGGCATGTTTCTGCTCAGCAGGGTTAGACCCTCCCTGCCAAGTGCCTTTATGGAAACTTTGTGACCGTTAAATTTGATTCAGGCAAGATGCACCACTGGGCAAATTTTATTACAAGTTCTACATGCCAGGAACTCCTACAGTCTGTCATCTGAGAAAGCCCCAGAACATTGACACAGGAGCCAAGCGCTGCCCTAGAAGCCAGGTGGGTGAAGACTCCACCTGTGAAATTTTACTTGCTCAGAAATGACTGATGGGGCTGTGGGTAATTACTGAATTCCATCTTTGGTAATCAGTCATTCACTCAACAAACATTTATTTTTCTTCTTTGCTTTCCTCCTAGGAGAATCCGCAGTAATGAGAGGTCACGTATCTGGACCCACAGTGTGCTGGCAGCTCGTCCTTCTATACAGGCTCTCTCCTGCTCTTTGCTTCCACACACAGAAGTGTCTCCACATATAACCCCAGGAAGTTTGGGGACTCAGATATTCCCCAGAGCTGCCTTTTAAGGCAGTGGGGTTACAGCACAGAGGCTGGATTCCAACAGCACGAGCACTTGAGAAGATGTATGTTACAATTGCTGTTTAGCATCTTTGTGCATGAATTAATCTCACTATCAGAAAATGGGAATTTAGGTAGCACTCACTGGAGGAGGTCAAAACTTTGAGCAACAGAATTGTTTTACATTTAAAAGCTTCTGAACAAGTCACACTCTTACCTGTAGTCTATCACAGCCACTCAGGGGAGCTCATGGGAGTCAACACACTTTGAGATCAAATCCCCGTGCCCCTGGTGATCCCAGAGTGGCTCTTTCTCCAAGGCATCAGCATGATGTGGAGAACCCTGGACTCTCAGCTGGAGGTTGGGATATTGGGGTTCAGAATTCTGGCTCTGCCGCTCATCTGCCAGGTGACTCCCTGAGGGCTGCTGCTTCCTTGTGCATAGAAGGAGGGCAGGTGGGCCAGCCACAGAATTGCTCTGCCTTCCAACATTCTAGGAGAATGAGCTAGCCTGGCAGGTCATTCAGAAATCTGGAAACAATGTCATGACTGTTCCAATTAGTATATCCTTGGGGCGCCTGTGTGGCTCAGTTGGGAAAGAGTCTGACTTCGGCTTGGGTCATGGTCTCACGGTTCGTGGGTTCGAGCCCTGCATCGGGCTCTGTGTGGACAGCTCAGAGCCTAGAGCCTGCTTCGGATTCTGTATCTCCCTTTCTCTGCCCCTCCCTGGCTCTCTCCTTCTCTCAAAACTAAACAGAATAAAAAAAATTAGTATGTCCTCGGTAACTCTGAGCAGGGGTCACAGACATCAGGCCCTGGGTAGTGACGTCCCAGAGCTATGGAATTCCACTCAGCCGCAAAGTCCCCAGAGCCATTCAGCGGTCACTCGTTTTGAATGTGAAATTCTTTCATGGGTAACTTTATTATGTTGGTAGATTATCACTTTTATTAAACTAATGCTCTTTTAGATCTATGGCAAACTGAAATCTCCTGTTATTTTTCCTTGTTAGTAATACCGAAAAGATAATAGCATCAACTATGTATTCAGTTCTTATTATGCAGTAAGCACTTTTTTTTATTTAACTTGTTTTATTTTTTATTTTTTAAAATTTACATCCAAATTAGTTAGCATATAGTGCAACAATGATTTCAGGAGTAGATTCCTTAGTGCCCCTTTACCCATTTAGCCCATCCCCCCTCCCACGACCCCTCCCGTAACCCTCAGTTTGCCCTCCATATTTAAGAGTTTCTTCTGTTTTGTCCCCCTCCCTGTTTTTATATTATTTTTGGGAATATATATATTCCCTTCCCTTATGTTCACCTGTTTTGTCTCTTAAAGTCCTCATATAAGTGAAGTCATGGTTTTTGTCTTTCTCTGACTAATTTCACTTAGCATAATACCCTCTAGTTCCATCCATGTAGTTGCAAATGGCAAGATTTCATTCTTTTTGATTGCTGAGTTATACTTCATTGTATATAAATATACCACATCTTCTTTATCCATTGGAAATCCACGGACATTTAGGCTCTTTCCATACTTTAGCTATTGTTGATAGTGCTGCTATAAACATGGGGGTGCATGCGTCCCTTCGAAATAGCACACCTGTATCCCATGGATAAATGCCTAGTAGTGCAATTACCGGGTTGTAGGGTAGTTCTATTTTTAGCTTTTGAGGAACCTCCATACTGTTTTCCAGAGTGGCTGCACCAGCTTGCATTCCCATGCAGTAAGCACTTTTTATGTTGCGTTAAGCCTTACCTTATTAGACTCTCCCAATAACTCTTTTATTGCTCCCATTTTACAGATGAGGAAACTAAGGCTCAGAGAGATTCAGAGGATTTTTCCAAGGTCACATCATTTGTCAATGGAAGCACTAGGATTCAAATCTGGCTCAGTCTGACTTCTGAGTCCATGCTCTTCTCTTATGGCCAGAAATGCTAGTGTTTTGTATCACATGTGACTAGTGTCATTATAATCCACACACACTGGCTAAGTGTCAGCTGTGAGCAGAAGGCTGAGGAGGAGAAATAGGATGTAGTTCTTGACTTTGAGATCCTCAAATCTAGGAGATGGAGCATGTCTGTATGTGATACAGCAGTATAAAGCAAGGAGTGGTATTGATTGTTGGAACTGGAGGAGTTCAGAGGCAGGAAAAATCTCCGAGGATTCAGAAAAAGCTTTATTGACAACATGGGACTTCATTTGGATCCTACAGAATCTGAGGAAAGCAGAAAGAAGAAGAGAGATGCTGGAAGCAAGGGGAAGGGGAAGAGCAAAGACCTGGAGATGACCGTGTACTTGGCACGTTTTAAGAATGTTGGGTTGGCGTGGCTGCTTGACACTAGAAGTTTGGGGAGCAAAAGATTCATTTGGGGGGCACTTGGGGGCCTCAGTCAGTTGAGCATCCAACTTTTGGTTTCCACTTGGGTCATGATCTCACAGTTTGTGGGTTCTAACCCCACATTGGGCTCTGTGCTGATGGTGCAGAGCCTGCTTGGGGTATTCTTTCTCCCTCTCTCCCTGCCTCCCCCCCCCCCAATAAATAAATAAACTTTCACACACACACACACACACACACACACACAGAAAGATTCATTTGGGAAGGAGGACTGGGCCTTGGTCACCAGCTAAGGACTCAGCATCCACTGTGAGGACAGTTCCCCGAAGCAGATACACATATGCTGCACGGGTCTTCTTTGTAAAGCAAGAAATGAATGACTTCCATAGAGATATTAGATACTCTTACATTAAAAAAGTGACTAGAGAAGTTTTACCAATGCTAAAACTGCCACTTAGAGAACATTTATAAATCTCCTCAAGGACTCTAACACTGGGTTGGCCACACGAATGGAGCAAACTAATAGAGCGTCCATACTGCAAAGTGTTCATGCATTTACTGATAAGAATTGGCAGGAAACAAAAGCAACTAAAAAGCCACGTTAGGATGGATGTTTTGTTTTTTCCTCTTTAAAGTTGACTTTACTGTCTCTCTCAAAAATAAATGAACATTAAAAAAATTAAAAAAATAAAAATAGATGCCTGGGTGGCTCAGTTGGTTAAGCATTTGACTTTGACTCAGGCCACGATCTCAGTTCATGAGTTCAAGCCCCTCGTTGGGCTCTGTGCTGACAGCTCAGAGCCTGGAGCCTGCTTCAGATTCTGTGTCTTCTTCTCTCTCTGCCCCTCCCCTACTCTCACTGTCTGTCTGTCTGTCTGTCTCTCTCTCTCAAAAATAAACAAACGTTAAAAAAATTTTAAGTTGACTTTAATATTACTGTTAAATACTAATTGGCATTTTTTTAAGGATCTCAATCATGTTGGGATCCTAAGGGAATTTCTGAATTAAATATTAAGTAAGTTATTTACAATTTGTAGTGAGTGACCAGAAATTATTTCAGATTTTAAAAATTTCATCAAAGAAAAAATTTACACAAGTCAAAGGAGATTGCATATACCATTCCTTGGCTTGGACTGCCTTTGTTTCTGGTTATCAGGGGGGATCCTAATCATCCTTCAAACACCAAGCAGACTTCATCTTCTCTTTGAAGCCTTCCGTTCTGTTTTGCCCACTTGTGCCCCACCCACAATGAGTTTACCCAAAGGTGACTGTTTACCCGTGTTAACTTTTTCAGTAGGAGGCAGTAATTTGGAGTCAATTTGGCAGTTTACTTCTCCTAGCTCCACTACTCCTTAGCTGTGTAGTTAACTGATCCTGATTCCTCCTCCATAAAATGAAGATAATAATAGCTTTTGAACAGATGAGGATTGAAATAAAATAAGATGCTTAGACCAGTTTACAACATTTAATATATGCTCAATAAATGGCTCCTTCCATAATTATCCGTTTCAATGATTGCAATTTATTTGCTGCTTACTTGTTTTTCTCTCCCACCAGCCCTAAAGGGCAGAGGCAATGTTTTCTTATCTCTGATACCCAGGAGGTGGCAGATCTCAGGCTCTCAGTTAAGTTTTTATTGAAGAAAGGAACCAGGTGAACTGCTTGAAGGTTTTGGGGTACCTGCTCTAAGGGCTCTCCTCTTCCCCCACAGCTGGATCACTCCCTAGCCCAGCCCTGGGCCCCACCATCACCCTAAGCCAGTTTGGAATCCCCCTGACAGCTTCTGCCTCTGGAGCAAAGATTCCAAGGCAGCTGGCTGCAGGCAGGGAGGAGGCCAGGGCAGGAACAGTCATGAATTCAATGAACTTCTGAGCCTTTCAGTGAGCGTCTGCAGTGCTCCCGGGTGGGGGTGGGGGGGACTCCAGGTCTGAGTCAGGAGCTGGGTGCACCCCTCCAGCCTCCAACCATCAGAGAGGGGCCTGGCCAGGGGCAGCAGGAAATCCCCCCACCTCTGCAAGCCAGTTAGACCCCCGAGGACTGGGTGAGGCCGCAGGGAAAAGATGAGGGTGTTTAGGAACTGTTCTGCAGCTGGCGGGGTGGGAACAGGAGGCCCCTCTGCCTCTCACTTGGGTGCCTTCCAGATGCCACCTGGCCCCTTCGGCTCCCCTCCAGGACTTGTGCAGTTTGTCTGAGGACAGCAGAAGGGGTGGGTGGGAGCCCCTGGCCTGGCGCAGTAATAATACCTTTTTTTTTTTTTTTTTTTTTTTGCCAACTGGAGGGAGCTGGGGAGGCAGAGTTGTGGGGAGAAGGTCCCCAGCAGGGCAGAGGAGGCAGCCCTGGGGAGCGGGGTGGTGCAGAGTTTGAGGTGTGAAGGCAGTAATGAGGACTCCCAGGAGAAAGGGGCCAGGGGGACACAGGTCCAGAATGCTGGAGGGAAGGGCCCAGAGTCCCCGTGGACCTGGAGGCTCTGACGCAGAGAGGCAGGAGCCAGGGTGGCCAACCGACCTCTAGGGAGTGTGGGAGAGGCCAGGAAGGACATAGTGCCGAATTTGGGGGGGAGGTTGCTGAAGGGAAGGGGAGAAGGAGGAGGGGAGATGGAAGAGGAAGGGAAGTAAGGGGAGGAGAGAGGAGCAGAGAGAAAGAGACAGTGAGAGAGACACACACAGATCGGCAGAAAGAGACAGAGACACCCCCAAACCACACAGATCAACAGAAAGAGCCAGAGAAGTGGAGAGAGACAAAGACAGACACACACAGAGGTCAGCAGAGAGGGGGAGGGGAGAGAGAGAGAGAGAGAACAAGAGAAAAGGGAGGAAGGTGCGGAGGAAAGACAGAAGGAAGGAGTTGGGGTGGGGGCAGGCAGAGAAAGGAGGGAGAGAAGGAAAGAGAAAGAAAAACCTAGAGAGAAGTGGGAAGGAGAAAAGGAAGCGAAGATAGAAAGAATACCGGGAGGGGAGCAGAAGAGAGGCCCTAAGAGAGCAGGAGCAGCTGCCTGGGAGAGGCTTGGCCAGAAGCCCCCAGGGGGAGGAGACTTTGAGGAGCCAGTCTGGCAGCTGAGAGAGAGCTCCTGCTCTGATATTACCAAATAGAAGGGTTCAACAGGGAAAGCACCTTCCTCAGTCACTTAGTCAACAAGGCGGAGCTGTGCTCAGAGGCTGCTGAATGCTTCCTGGAGGTGCCAGGACTGGAGGAGAGGGTGTCCCAGTCTCTGTTGTGCTCCCCCCTGCCCTCCCCCACCCCCCCCCCCCAAAAAAAAAACAAAAACAAAACAAGAAGAGAAGGCAGTGGGGAGGATAGGAAGGAGAACAGAAGGAGAAGGCAGAATTGTTGCCTGATCACTGGCTGAGGGGCACATATGGAAGGAGGTAGTGTTTGTTGACAGGTATTTACTAAACGACTACAGTGTGCTGGGCATGACCCCAGGCTCTGGGGCCACAGAAACAGAACTTCAGCCTCATATTATGAGACAAAACGCATATCCCAGCGGGGTGACTAAGTTACTGAACTGTGCTGTGCCTCAGTTTCCTCATCTGTAAAATGGGGCTTATTAGGAGACCTACCCTATAGGATTGTTTTGAGGATTAAATGAAATGATCCATAGAAAGTAATAATTAGGTGCCTGGCACAAAATGATATACTCTAAAAGGGTCTATCAGTGCTTGAGCTGCTGGGTCTTGAAGGAGAAGGCATTTGCCAAGTGAGAGCGGAATGGGAAGAACCGTTCAGGCAGAGACCATAGGAGGGATGGCTAGGATGCCTGTAGGATTAATGAGCACAGTAGGTACGTGGATTCCCTGTAGTAACATCACCCAGAGGGAGGGACTTGCAAACTTCAGGTTCTTGGGCCCCTCAGACCTACTAGATCTGGGTCGCTGGGCAGGGCCTTGGAATCTGAATTTTAACTTGCACTCCCAGACATTTCTGCTGCACCCCTTCCCTTCACTCTAGACCAGGGCCCTGTCCTGGTTCAGGCCTTATGGTGTTCAGTTGACTAAACAGCTTTCTGGTGGATCCAGCCCTGCTTTAGCCTCTCCACCTGTAATCTGACCCTCTTTCAAAGGATATCTCCTCTGTGAAGCCTCCCCTGACTGTTCAGGGGGGAATTAATGGCCCACGTCTCCATTCCTGTTGCACTTTGAACATCTCTGTATTCCAGTACTCATGAAATGATCAGAGTTGTTGGTATACATGACTATGTCTCTCTTATGCCTGTCCTCTACAAAAAGATGAAATCTTGAGGACGGAGGCAGGGCCTGATGGATCTTTTATCCCCTGGTCTGACACCTGTGGGTCATGTCATGAAGACCTGTTCACCAAGTGGCTGTCTAGCTCTCTGGAAGATGCCAGGGAGCGAGAATCCTCTTACATGCTGTTCTAGGGGTCTCTGGGTTTTTCTTCCCTCTGTTTTCTTTCGTTTTGGGGTGCCTTAATTAGTAGCAAGATAATTCCTGTAGAAATAAATTTCTGGGCAGAGTACACAGCAGATCTCAGGCAGATATGTCAAGTTGCCCTGGAACGAATCTTAAGTACCTTGTAGGGTAATGTGTCCTGGAGAGAATCCTATGCTTCTTTCCACTTTTCTGTATTTTAGATGAAGGTAATAATAGTTATTCTCTTCCCTTCTTTATAGATGAGGAACCTGGATCAGGGACATATAGCTTGGTAGTGACACTAAGGAGTGGGACAAGGGGCACGTGACCTGGAATCCTGTTTGTCTGTTCCAAAGGTCCTAGTTGCTAAAGTCTAGGCTGCCGATTTTCTGTTTTTTTTTTTTTTCCCCAGCTATGAGTCAACTCATAGGTTTACAGATTCAGGGGTCCCATCTGAGAAAGGTCTTCAGCTGGCATCAGTGGTGATGGTTCCAATGGGGATGCATTTAAACTGATAGTAAGGTGTTCATGCTAGGGTTGTGGCCAGGCTCTGGGTTAACTGTCTTCTCACACACTGTTCTCATAACAACCCTATACAGTAGGTAATATTCTTCTTCTTGATACAGAAGGGGTAAGAAACATACCCAAGATCACACAGCCAGTAAGTAGCAGAGCTGGATTTTGAACCCCTGCCTGGGTCACTCCAGAAATGGAGCTCTTAACCACATGGCTCTCCCAAATTCATTGCCTTTTCATTCCATTTCATTGCATGAACATTAGAGGGTCTGTTATTGATAATCATTGAAAAGAATGATTGCAGGAACCTTGAATGAGCATAGAAAATGTTGATGATCCAATTTCCATAGCAAAGAAAGGAAGGCTCACTGCATTGGTCAGAAAATATTTATCAAAAATTTTTTTAAAATGTTTATTTTTTAGAGAGAGAGAGAGAGACAGAGTGTGAGTGCGGGAGGGGCAGAGAGAGGGAGACACAGAATCCAAAGCAGGTTCCAAATCCAAAGCACAGAACCCAATGTGGGGCTTGAACTCATTAGCTGTGAGATCTTGACCTGAGTCAAAGTCGGATGCTTACCCAACTGAGCCACCCAGGTACCCCTGGTAAGAAAATATTTAACAGTAGGAATAAAAATAATCCTGTTGGCATAATTGTGGGTGAACTTTAAGTCTCAAAAATATCTTTATCATTATTGCTTCGTAGTCTTTAACAAAATACCACCACATAAAGAACGAACCCTGGTTTGATGTGTCATACTGGGAATGGCCACATGGTGTCCTCCCAGCTCAGTCTAAGACTTCCAGACTCTACTTCCAGCAGTCTTTGCCTGGCTGAGTGGCAAGGGCTAGTTAGAGTGGAGAGGACCCTAAGCCATTGAATCAACTTCTAACTGCTGAGGCCCGAAGGGCACTATGGCCAGAGGGGACCGAGGACTATTTCTCAGGCTGGAGGCTAATGATTTGTTTGCTTGCAAGGCTCTCCATGGACAGTTCTGATAACAAAGTTTCACTCTGAAGACTCTGGGATTGTCTGAAGGAAGGCAACGGAAGGTTTTAGATTTACAGAGTAGGAGGGCCACTTCCTGAGGGTTGAACAATTTGAGGGGGAGCAGAAGGAGGCTGAAGTGGGGGCTGAGAAACAGGAAAGGACAGAGTGTTTGTAGGAGAGCTCACAGCAAGCATAGTGTATCACACATCACTAAGGAAAATATAGGTGCCCTTTCTCCCAACATTTTATTTAGTTTTCTTGCCAGTCTGGCTTCAAGCTCTGACATTTAACCTACATACTGGGCAGTTGTTAAGTTTTGATTTGATGGCCAAAATCCAACCTTTTTAGTAGCATTTGGAAAGCAACTATGCTTACCACTATACCACCAACGCTGCACATGCATTTGGCATTCCTGGAGGGCAGTGGTTCTCAAACTGGTGTGGATCACTATCACCGGCAGTGCTTGTTGCAACAGATTGCTGGGCCCCACCCCATTTCTGATTCAGTAGGTCTGGGGGGGCCTAAGAAGGTGCATTTCTAAAAAGTTCTCAGATACTGATGCTGCTGGTCTGAGACCACAGTTTGAGAACCACCACTATAAAGGAATTACTTTCCTCACATGGTCTGCCATTGTACCCTCCATTTTATTTATTTATAGGTTTATTTATTGATTTTGAGAGAGAAACAGAGCACACAAGTGGGGGAGGGGCAGAGAGGAGAGGCAGAGAGAGAGGCAGAGAGAGAGAGAGAGAGAGAATCCCAAGCAGGCTCCACACTGTCAGCAGAGAGCCCAATACGGGGCTTGATCTCACAAACCACGAGATCGTGACGTGACCAAAATCAAGAGTCGGATGCTTAACGGACTGAGCCACCCAGGTGCCCTTGTACCCTCCATTTTTAAAGACAAAAGCCGAAGACTCCAAATCTTTCCACTGGGTGCCCAGGTATAGGCAGGGATGGGCTGTGACCTGAGCTTGGTCAATGGAGCAGAGTTTTTCAGAGAGTCTGGAGCACATGTTTCAAGGCTAAGTTGGACTGGTGGGAGGTTTTTCGGGGCAATAGCAGCTTCCAACTGATTGGGCCATAGCTATCGGTGGGTTGCCTGGATCTCCAGTGACTGGGTTACTTTGGGTTCTACTGGGTCCAGACCAAGCCAGGTATTCCAGCCTCCCTTGATTCTGATCCTTCCGTACCCTTACAGCAAACTTCCTTCTTACTTAAGGTAACCAGAGTCCCTTCTGTTGTTTACAGCCAACATCTCTGACTCAGCCTGTCCTTTGTGCTGTCTCCCACTGCAGCAGCATGGAGGGAAGAGTGTGAACTCAGATCACACTCAAGTTCGCAGAGCCAAGAACTGGACTTCTGAGTTCCTGTCTCCTGGGCAGTGGGCTCTTCCCTCCACATACACAGCCCTGCTCAGAAAGGCATTTGCAGTATATGTGTACTAAGTCTTCCTGAAATATGGTAGGACATCCAAATATAAATATAGGCAAGCAGTAGGTACTCAAAGTCCACAGTACTAGAATGCTATCCTTGCATGAGTTATGTTTCTCTTAAAAACAACAACAAGATTCAGCCCTTTAAGCCCTTGTAGACAGGTTTAAAGATGGTAGAACTCACACTTTAGATATTGTTTGTGAGCATTTTACTGTTTTAGGATATCAGACCTTGTTGCTGTGGACAGTGATCTGCTATAAAGATACAGGTGGCGGGAGGGCAGAGGATCCCAAAGGAAAATGCTCTTTGATTCCTGTTGGTCCCTCTACTCATCCCAGTCTGCCACCCTGCCATCCCTAGGAAGGGGGCTGTGGAGGGAAAGGAGGTAGTTCGATAGCAAGGACTGGCAGCAGTATAACCAGCCCACAGCCCTGGAGGGGTGCACACACAAAGAGGAGCTGTCCCTTCTTTCTTTGGGCAGGGCTGTTGGGAGGAGAATGAGCTCTGGTCACAGCCCCTCCAGTATCAGCTGTGTGACTTTGGGTTTTACCTCTCTGGGTCTTTCAGCAGTTTCCAATTATTCCTTAACAAAACACTACAAACTCCATTGCTTAAAACAACGCAAGCTTATTATCTTACCGTTTTGGAGGTCAGAGCTCCACAACGAGTCTTAGGGTGCTAAAATCAAAGGCTGTGAGGGGCACCTGGGTGGCTCAGTCGGTTAAGCATTCAATTCTTGATTATGGCTCAGGTCATGATCTCATGGTGAGACCGAGCCCCACGTAGTCCATCATCATCGTCGGTCTCTACACTGAAAGCATGAAGTCTGTTTGGAACTTTGTCTCTCCATCTCTCCCTGCCCCTCCCCTGCTCATGCTCTCTTTCTCTCAAAATAAATAAATGAATATTAAAAAAAAAATCAAAGGCTGCATTCCTTCTAAGTTCTACGGAAGAATTCACTCTTTGCCTTTTTCAGCTTTTAGAGACTGAGTGCATTCCTTGGCTCCTGGGACATCACCCTGATTTCTGCTTCCATCGTCACACCTCAACTACCTGACTCTGACCCTCATGAGTCTTTTATAAAGACTCTTGTGATTATATTGGGCCCACCTGCATAACCCAGGCTACTCTCCTCACCTGGATCCTTAATTACATCTGCAAAGTTCCCTTTATCCTGTAAGGTAATGTATTTATAGGTTCTGGGGATTAGGACATGGACATCTTCGGGGAGTCTACCATAATACTCATTTACACTGTTGGGCTCCCCATAATGCCAGGCCATGTCTTCGAGCAGCATGTTTTTGGAGCTGTGGGGGGTCCACAAGGGGAATGCACATCCTTTGGCATCTTCTGTTTTCAGCAGGAGGGATGGGTGGTAAGGGGATACAAACAGCCTCCCTGAGGCATGCTCCCCTCCCATCTCTCAGGGTGGAGGAGGGACCCTAGTCAGTCTCTTGGGGCAGCAGTGAGATCAGTTGTTAATTAGTCGTTAATTAGCAGGTGAGCTATGGAGAGGGCAACTTTCCCTGGAACTACTGTTACCAGGACGAGCAAAACTTCTTTTGACCTGGGAAAAGAGGCCTCCTGTTTTCTGGTTTTCTTATTTCTAGACACGAAACTGTCTCGGGGGCTCCAAGTGCTATTGGCTGCATAGAATTTTAACTATCAAATCAAGGGATTTTTAGCCTGTCTCTGGATTCTGTCCTGCAGACAATCCTCACCTTACCCACAAGCCCTACACATTTTTACATAAGAGAGAGGGAATATATACATATTTAGTGCATATTGTGTGTCGGGCACTATGGTAACCGCTTACACTACTTACGTGTATTATCTCGCGGATTCCTCACAACAATCCTGGGAAGCAGGTACTATTATTTTCCCTTTCACAGATGAAGATGTAATGACTTAGTTTGGTTCCATAATTTGCCCAGCATTTCAAAGCCGATGAATGGCAGGGTCGGGATTCAAGTCCTGTCGTCTGATTCCAGCTCTTATTCTCTGTCTACACTGCTTTTTAGCAACAGATGGGGTGTGATGAAGATTGGTTGGAGGTGGTGGAGCAGGAATGCCCTGTCTCTGGGTCCCAGAAGAACAGGTCGAATGGGTGCAGTGCCTGTCTCTGCCCTCCAGCCCTGCCTGGACCCAGCCTACTTGGCCCAGAGGCCCAGTGGGTGGGTTTGGAATCACTACTCAGGGACCTGGTATTTCACATGGTTGGGGGAGTTCTGAGTCTCCAGAGCCACCAAGTCAAAGGTTGTCTTCCCCCTGACACAGGACTTGCATTGAATTCTTCCCCCACAACCCTCATTCAATCAACATTCATCCCATTAAATTCTTTGCTGGGTGTGGACTTCCAGGCTGGGCTGGGAGCCCTGACCCCACATGTCTGTGTCCTGATTTTCTGCCTAGTCCTCTCAGTGCTCCTTCCTTAGAGTTTGGTCCTATGCTCTCCATTCCCAGCCCTGAGCAGTTCCTTCCTGAATGGGCTCATTGCTGACTGATGGATTTGATGTGGCTGCCCCAAAAGGACCCTGTGGCCTTTGGATGCCATTCTTGGATGCTTCTGCTGAACCCTTGCAGGCTTCTATGACTGTGTGTTGTTCCAGTCTCCATCCTGCAGGGTCACAGATTCTTTTCCTTCTGTAGGGAAAACTGTTTAGCTTTTATGCGGTTGCCAAACTGAAGCCAAGAGAGCACTTGCTGCTGAGTGTTTCTGCAGAGTGAACTAACCCAACTTGTCTGTGATTTAGACATTTCCCCTTGCATTTTGCTTTCACCCTGTGTAATTAAAAAAGTTTTTTAATGTTTATTTATTTTTCAGAGAGAGAGAGAGAGAGAGAGAGAGAGCAGGGGAGGGGCAGAGAGAAGAGGGAGACACAGAATCCAAAGAAGGCTCCAGAGAACTATTTATCATGCTCCTGGAAGCCAAAAGAAAGCTGGAGTAGCCATACTTATATCAGACAAACTAGACTTTAAATTAAAGGCTGTAACAAGAGATGAAGAAGGGCATTATATAATAATCACAGGGTCTATCCACCAGGAAGAGCTAACTATTATAAATGTCTATGCGCCAAATACCCGAGCCCCCAGATATATAAAACAATTACTCATAAACATAAGCAACCTTATTGATAAGAATGTGGTCATTGCAGGGGACTTTAACACCCCACGTACAGAAATGGATAGATCATCTAGACACACGGTCAATAAAGAAACAAGGGCCCTGAATGATACATTGGATCAGATGGACTTGACAGATACATTTAGAACTCTGCATCCCAAAGCAACAGAATATACTTTCTTCTCGAGTGCACATGGAACATTCTCCAAGATAGATCACACACTGGGTCACAAAACAGCCCTTCATAAGTATACAAGAATTGAAATCATACCATGCATACTTTCAGACCACAATGCAATGAAGCTTGAAATCAACCACAGGAAAAAGTCTGGAAAACCTCCAAAAGCATGGAGGTTAAAGAACACCCTACTAAAGAATGAATGGGTCAACCAGGCAATTAGAGAAGAAATTAAAAAATATATGGAAACAAATGAAAATGAAAATGCAACAATCCAAACGCTTTGGGATGCAGCGAAGGCAGTCCTGAGAGGAAAATACATTGCAATCCAGGCCTATCTCAAGAAACAAGAAAAATCCCAAATACAAAATCTAACAGCACACCTAAAAGAAATAGAAACAGAACAGCAAAGGCAGCCTAAATCCAGCAGAAGAAGAGAAATAATAAAGATCAGAGCAGAAATAAACAATATAGAATCTAAAAAAACTGTAGAGCAGATCAATGAAACCAAGAGTTGGTTTTTTGAAAAAATAAACAAAATTGATAAACCTCTAGCTAGGCTTCTCAAAAAGAAAAGGGAGATGACCCAAATAGATAAAATCATGAATGAAAATGGAATTATTACAACCAATCCCTCAGAGATAAAAGCAATTATCAGGGAATACTATGAAAAATTATATGCCAACAAACTGGACAACCTGGAAGAAATGGACAAATTCCTAAACACCCACAAGCTTCCAAAACTCAATCAGGAGGAAATAGAAAGCTTGAACAGACCCATAACCAGCGAAGAAATTGAATCAGTCATCAAAAATCTCCCAACAAATAGGAGTCCAGGACCAGATGGCTTCCCAGGGGAGTTCTACCAGACGTTTAAAGCAGAGATAATACCTATCCTTCTCAAGCTATTCAAAAAAATAGAAAGGGAAGGAAAACTTCCAGACTCATTCTATGAAGCCAGTATTACTTTGATTCCTAAACCAGACAGAGACCCAGTAAAAAAAGAGAACTACAGGCCAATATCCCTGATGAATATGGATGCAAAAATTCTCAATAAGATACTAGCAAACCGAATTCAACAGCATATAAAAAGAATTATTCACCATGATCAAGTGGGATTCATTCCTGGGATGCAGGGCTGGTTCAATATTCGCAAATCAATCAACGTGATACATCGCATTAATAAAAGAAAAGATAAGAACCATATGATCCTGTCAATTGATGCAGAAAAGGCCTTTGATAAAATTCAGCAACCTTTCTTAATAAAAACCCTCGAGAAAGTCGGGATAGAAGGAACATACCTAAAGATCATAAAAGCCATTTATGAAAAGCCCACAGCTAACATCATCCTCAATGGGGAAAAACTGAGAGCTTTTTCCCTGAGATCAGGAACACGACAGGGATGTCCACTCTCACTGCTGTTGTTTAACATAGTGTTGGAAGTTCTAGCATCAGCAATCAGACAACAACAGGAAATCAAAGGCATCAAAATTAGCAAAGATAAAGTCAAGCTTTCACTTTTTGCAGATGACATGATATTATACATGGAAAATCCGATAGACTCCACCAGAAGTCTGCTAGAACTGATACATGAATTTAGCAAAGAGGCAGGATACAAAATCAATGTGCAGAAATCAGTTGCATTCTTATACACTAATAATGAAGCAACAGAAAGGCAAATAAGAAACTGATCCCATTCATAATTGCACCAAGAAATATAAAATACCTAGGAATAAATGTAACCAAAGATGTAAAAGATCTGTATGCTGAAAACTATAGAAAACTTATGAAGGAAATTGAAGAAGATATAAAGAAATGGAAAAACATTCCATGCTCATGGATTGGAAGAATAAATATTGTTAAAATGTTAGTACTACCCAAAGCTATCTACACATTCAATGCAATCCCAATCAAAATTGCACCAGCATTCTTCTCGAAACTAGAACAAGCAATCCTAAAATTCATTGGAACCACAAAAGGCCCCGAATAGCCAAAGTAATTTTGAAGAAGAAGACCAAAGCAGGAGGCATCACAATCCCAGACTTTAGCCTCTACTACAAAGCTGTAATCATCAAGACAGCATGGTATTGGCACAAAAACAGACATATAGACCAATGGAATAGAATAGAAACCCCAGAACTAGACCCACAAACGTATGGCCAACTCATCTTTGACAAAGCAGGAAAGAACATCCAATGGAAAAAAGACAGTCTCTTTAACAAATGGTGCTGGGAGAACTGGACAGCAACATGCAGAAGGTTGAAACTAGACCACTTTCTCACACCATTCACAAAAAGAAACTCAAAATGGATAAAGGACCTGAATGTGAGACAGGAAACCATCAAAACCCTAGAGGAGAAAGCAGGAAAAGACCTCTCTCACCTCAGCCGTAGCAATTTCTTACTTGACACATCCCCAAAGGCAAGGGAATTAAAAGCAAAAATGAACTACTGGGACCTTATGAAGATAAAAATCTTCTGCACAGCAAAGGAAACAACCAACAAAACTAAAAGGCAACCAACGGAATGGGAAAGATATTTGCAAATGATATATTGGACAAAGGGTTAGTATCCAAAATCTACAAAGAGCTCACCAAACTCCACACCCGAAAAACAAATAACCCAGTGAAGAAATGGGCAGAAAACATGAATAGACACTTCTCTAAAGAAGACATCCGGATGGCCAACAGGCACATGAAAAGATGCTCAACGTCGCTCCTCATCAGGGAAATACGAATCAAAACCACACTCAGATATCACCTCACGCCAGTCAGAGTGGCCAAAATGAACAAATCAGGAGACTATAGATGCTGGCGAGGATGTGGAGAAACGGGAACCCTCTTGCACTGTTGGTGGGAATGCAAATTGGTGCAGCCACTCTGGAAAACAGTGTGGAGGTTCCTCAAAAAATTACAAATAGACCTACTCTATGACCCAGCAATAGCACTGCTAGGAATTTACCCAAGGGATACAGGAGTACTGATGCATAGGGGCACTTGTACCCCAATGTTTATAGCAGCACTCTCAATAATAGCCAAATTATGGAAAGAACCTAATGTCCATCAACAGATGAATGGATAAAGAAATTGTGCTTCATATACACAATGGAGTACTACGTGGCAATGAGAAAGAATGAAATATGGCCCTTTGTAGCAACATGGATGGAACTGGAGAGTGTTATGCTAAGTGAAATAAGCCGTACAGATAAAGACAGAAACCATATGGTTTCACTCTTATGTGGATCCTGAGAAACTTAACAGAAACCCATGGGGGAGGGGAAGGGAAAAAAAAAAAAGAGGTTAGATTGGGAGAGAGCCAAAGCATAAGAGACTCTTAAAAACTGAGAACAAACTGAGGGTTGATGGGGGGTGGGAGGGAGGGGAGGGTGGGTGATGGGTATTGAGGAGGGCACCTTTTGGGATGAGCACTGGGTGTTGTATGGAAACCAATTTGACAATAAACTTCAGATATTGAAAAAAAGAAAAAAAAGATATAAAAAGTTAATAAAAACTTCTAACCGCTAACAAGAGAAGGTTTGATACAGATAAATGTAAATAACTACCACCACAGAGACAAAATGGACTGCAAAAACATACAACTTTATTTATTTGCCTATTTATTTGTAATAGCATTTTCAGGTTGTAAAAGAACACAAGCTCATTATGATTAATTTTAAAATGCAAAATAAAAAAAACATAAAGAAGAAAATGGAACCCATAATCCCATCATCCAGAGGCAACTGTTAATGTTTTTGTGGTTTTTTCCCCTCTCTTTCTCTGTGTATCTCTCTGTATTTTAAAGGATGGTTTTTATTATATATGAAGTTTAATATTCTATTCGTTTTACTTTATATTATATTATGACTATTTGCTCAGCTCATTAAATATTGTTTGGAAAGTTGATGTTTAGGGGCTTCACAATATTTCGTTGTAAGGAGTACACAGTTATGTAACAATTTCTAATTTGGTGACATTTAGGTGTTTCCAGTTTTTAGGTATATTTAGGAGAAAAATTCTGCTACAAATTGCCTTCAGGATTATTCTTAACTGCCTAGTTGGTAATTTTCTTCACATTGATTCTGAGAAGTGGCATTATTGGGTCAAGAAATAAAAACTTTTTTTTTTTTAAAGATTTCATTTTTAGGTAATCTCTACACCCATGCGGGGCTCAAACCCATAACCCTGACATCCAGCATCACATGCTCTACCAACTGAGCCAGCCAGGCACCCCAAGAGATATAAACTTTTTAAAAGCCTCTTGATGCCTGTTGCCAAATAATTTTCCAGAAAGTTAATTCCAATTTATTCTCCCACTAGCAGAGCATGAGAAGGCTCATCTCACTGAACCCTTCGACATCAGAGTAAGAAATGAAAGTTTTGCCAATTTACAGGTACTGTTTCTTTCAAAAAATTTTCTTTTTGAAAGTTATGTACAATTTGTTCTTTCTTTTAAAATCAATATTGTAGAAAAATCGGAAAATACTGAAAAGCGCAGGGAAGAAAATCATAATCACATCATTACTTTCGAATATGCAGAACATTTTTACACCTTTTCCATTAAGTCCTCCAAACAACTTCATTAAGTATAGTTAGTGTTGCTCCCACTTGACGCTTATTCCCACCACAGGTCAGAGAGGTTAAGTGAGTTGCCCACATCACACAGCTAGTGACAGGGGATGCTGGTTACTAACTCAGGTCTTTTGACATTTGATTTCACATTTCCCCCCACTGTGCTGGTTGCCCCTGGAGGGGCTGGACTTGAGAGGACACTCATGCCCCAGCTATACGCTGGGGCACTCAGAGCAGCGCATTCATTTTCAGGTCCTGGGAGACTTAGTGTGGAGTCTGGGAGCAATGGAAAGGGAACCTGAGGCCAGGAGTCAGGAGCCCTGGCACCCATCCCAGCTTGCCCATGGATTTGGTGTGTGCCATGGAGGTCAGGTCCCCTTTCTGAATCTGTTTCACGATCTAATAAATAAGAGTTCTCACTGCATGGTCACACAGGCAGTGAGTCTAGGAGTGAGTCAAAACCTGGGTTCTGAGGTCGGAGGCTGGAGAGAGGGGCACGGGACGCCAGGGTGTGTTTGCCTCCTGTTCTTGGACATTCAGCTGGGATGCATGTGCCCCTGCCCTGGGACACCAGTAGCAGGGTCTTCATTCTGCCCTCAGCGGGGACAGGCTGTTTCCCAGATCATATCCAAGGGGACCAGGCACTGGGCAGGACAGAGCTCATTTCCCCTCTGTGTCATGATCCTTAGCAGAGGTCAGGGAGCCCTGCTAATTAATAGACTGCTCTGGGATCCTCTCAAATTTGCTTCCAAAATGAATATTTGGAAGGGCATGGACTAGATCACAAGAAGTTGGCCCTGGTATGAGACATAAGCTGCTCCCTCTATCTTCATAAAGCTCTTATTTATGACAGAAGACCCAGGTTTGGGAGTCAGAATCTGGGCCTCCAAAGATGCCTATTTAGGAACAGCCTTGTAATCTGTGGGAATAGCTTCTCACACTTTCCAGATCACTTTGGAAACAACTCCACTGTTACCTGTACTTGTGGTTCTTTCCTCTGCTTGCTCCAAATACACAGCTTTGATTCTCTGGCCTCCCTTATAATCCTGGTTTCTTTTCTTTTCTTTCTTTTTTTTTTTAATTTTTTAACGTTTATTTATTTTTGAGACAGAGAGAGACACAGCATGAACGGGGGAGGGGCAGAGAGAGAGGGAGACACAGAATCGGAAGCAGGCTCCAGGCTCTGAGCCATCAGCCCAGAGCCCGACGCGGGGCTCGAACTCACGGACCACGAGATCGTGACCTGAGCTGAAGTTGGACACTTAACCGACTGAGCCACCCAGGCGCCCCATAATCCTGGTTTCTTGACTCCAGGTGCTGGCAAGCTCTGGCTCTGGCCCTGGTTCTGCATCCTTTCCACACCCTGGACAAGCTCTGTCCTTATGGTTTGGACATTCCTTCTCCCTCTCCCTCTAGATCCCCTGCTTAGGCAGATCTACTGGGTTGGAGGGAGAAAAACACCTAAGGATAGCACACTGAGAACACCTCCTTCTGCCCCTGTCTTCCTGCTTACACCAGGTCTTGAGGATTTGGATTTCACTTTAGTTTTCCTGTTATGGTTACAACTTTAATTGTAAAGAAATACGTTTGGGAGATCTATCCACATAGTCCTGGCAATGAAATGACCACTTAGGATGGGCTTAGACATTACATTTGGGGTTTTACTTAGACTTGGCTTCCTACAAAGATCAGGCTCAGCAGCTGTGAGGGGTTTGTGTGTTATTAAGATGGATAAAGCTAGGGATGCAGGAATTCTCATATCTCAGCATGTAGAGTTCCTAAGGGAAACTGTACGTGCAAGACAACTCTCTGCAAACATTCATTCATCAAACAAATGTTTATTGAACACCTGTTATATGTCAAGCACGGTTCTAGGTGCTGGGATACAGTAGTGAACAAAAGGGATAAAAACTCTTGCCCCCATGGAGCTTATATGTGGTGGGAGTGGGGATAGGACACAGGGTGGTGGGCAGCCAGGGGACCAGGGAGGAAGGCGAGGTGCAGAGTTTGTATAACCCCAGAGGCAGACCGTGCATTCCAGTCACGCAGCTCGGCTGCAGTGTCATTTGGAACGTTGGCTTTTGTTTTCTCGTCTGGGATTATTTATAATCACAGCAGCCAGCACTGAATATGTATTATATGCCAGGTAGTGTGCATTTTCTTGGGGGAGTATTATCACTCCCATTTTGCAGATGAAGAATCTGAGGCACAGCAAGGTTACATACTATTCCCAATGTTACACAGCTAGTACATCTATCTGACTCTAAAGACCTGCTCTGAAACACTGCCCACTGCTGCCTCCAGCAGTTTCTAAATGGGAGTGCTGGAGAAATGCCTACCCAGGAAAATAGAGGCAAAGCCAAGCAGAGGGGTGCATAAAACTGGTTTTACACAGCGTTCAGAGTCCTGTTTAACTTGTTCTTTTCTGTATCAAGGCTACCAGAAAAAGACTTTATAACAACTAGAAGAAATCTCTTACAGAAGCAGCTGGTGACAGTAGCCAGTTGCTAGGTGTTGCTAGGGCAACTTAGCTGGGAGTCTGGTTGTGAAGTAATTAAGCAGGGCACATAAATTACCTTAGCTAGTTTCCCCCAGAATAGACAGTTCCCTCCATTAAAGGAGGCGACTAGTTCCCTTTCCTCCTAAAGACGAAATGTATAAGAAACGTTTTGAAGATGCATAGAGACATGTCATGGTAGGGGTGCTGAGATCCTTTTCGTGTCCCGTAGACCAGCTGGAGCTGGTCAGGGTGAGACAAAGGTGTGTGAAGGTGGACATGGGCAGATACCAGCAAGGGCAGAGCATGACTGGGGCTAACAGTGGGTTGGAAGTCAGGACAGGAGCCAGAAGCCAGGGCCAGAGCTGATGGAAATCAGGGAAGAATGGGCAAAATAGCAGGGAAAAAACAAAATCCCAAACCACCCACGCGAGGTATGAGGCATCGCTTGAATTTACAATGCGATGGAATGAACTAATTGCACAGGGTGAGAAAGGGATTCCAAGCTTGTGATATCAACCCTTCTACTCCTGGTCTGAACAGCATCATTTATTGAGTAAGGCACCAGGCCCTGTATCAAGAGGTTACATAGATTCAATCTAATCCCATTTAAGGTAGACAATAGTATGCTCCCATTTGACAGAGGAGGAACTCAAGTTTTAGTTACTTATCTTATCCAAAGCCAATTAGCTGGTCAACAGTGGATTCTGGAATCAAACCTGTTTCTATCTACCTCCAAACTGAAGACCTCAACTGCTCTGCTAATTTGTAGTTACTCCACCCATGGGGGTTTCTATGTTCAGCTTGCTTTGAAAGCACCGAGGGACCTTGACACTGCCTGCTGTGGCCCGAGTTGGCTCAGGACCTGGTATGGGCCAGGGTCTGCATCAGTGAGCACTAGTATGCCAGCTGCAGGCTTCTGGGGGGAAGACTGGTGTACAAGGAGTTAGGCAGGGCCAAGAGCATGCACACAGCTGATGAAAGAGGCTGCAGAATGCAGTGAGGTCTGTGAGAAGGTGACATCGCTTGGAGGCAGCGTGGAGGAAAGAGGGAGTGAGTAATGAGTGGCCTGCGGTACGCTCTTGACATTTTCCTTCAATTTCTCTATGTCCTTTTCCAGCAAGTTGTATAGTTCCCAGAGAGCTGGCTGGCTTGTGGAAGGCCTGAGTAAGCTTCTGATCCCCTCCCTTTGCAGTGACTTTGGAGTTTTGCTGTGGCAGCTGTAGTAATTTTGGCCTTTGAAAATTAGGGAGAAGAGGTTTTTTGTTTTTTGTTTTTTGTTTTTCCCGTAAATATGGTGGTAAGAGTCAACAGAAGTCATAGTGTGTACTAGTTATCTGTTGTTGTATGGATCACCCCAAATTTAGCAGCTTAAAACAACAAACATTAGGAGCACTGGGTGGCTCAGTTGGTTAAGCATCTGACTTCGGCTCAGGTCATGATCTCACGGTTTGTGGGTTCAAGCCCCGCATTGGGCTCTATGCTGACAGCTCAGAACCTGGAGCCTGCCTTGGATTGTGTGCCTCCCTCTCTCTCCACTCCTCCCAACTCTCTCTCTCTGTCTCTCTCTCTCTCAAAAATGAATAAACATTTAAAAAATTAAAAAAAAACCCAACAGACATTATATCATACAGTTTCTGAGAGTCAGGAATACAGGAGCTGCTTAGCTGGGCAGTTCTGGCTTAGGGTCTCTAATGAGGTTGCAGTCATGATGGTGGCTAGGCTGTGGTTTCATCTGAAGGCTTGTCTGGGGCTGGGGATCCCCTTCCAAGATGGTTCATCCCCATAGCTCTTGGCAGGAGGCTTCAATTATTCTCCATGGGTCTATATGGCTCTTGCTTGGGAACTTGGGAGCTTGGGAACCTCTTGCAATGGCAACTGGTTTTCTCCAGAGTGAGTGACTGGAGAGACAGACAGAGAGAGAGAGAGAGAGAGAGATGCATTTTTTGACCTAGTCTCAGAAGTTATACACCATCACTTCTGCTATATTCTCTTGGAATTGAATCACTAAGTACAGGGAAAGGAGAATTCATCTACACCTGTTGAGTGAAAGAGTATAAAAAAATTGGGGACAAATTTTTGGAAACCACCACGCAGCATAAACAAAGACCTGGGTGAAAAAAGTTACATGGCCAAATATAGAGCCTGGGAGTGGACAAAGATCCTTCAGGGATGGCTGCTGGTGCTAAGCAACACACTTGTGTTCTGAACACAGGGGAGGGTGTGCTTGTGTTAGTCTCTGATGGCTGCTACCATCCAGATGACAATGATTCATTCCATTTTCTCTCTGTCTGGAGAAAAAATCTCATTCTATGCAAGCCAAGCTGTTTATGGATCTTTCTATCTATTCACCCATTCATATGGGACCCAGGGCATGATAACAGCTATTCAAACTGTGGAATGTTAATTAGATGGAAAAATGTACACATCAGCTATCTCCATTTCAACTGAGAAATCTGGCTGAGGTACATAATTTGCTTCAATGTCATCTGTGTCAGGATTTTGAAAGGGTGGCAATATATCACTGTGTTAGACAAAAGCGTGGGATAAAAGGAGAAGGAACTATTCATGGCAACATGGGTTTCAGGATATTAATAAGTACAAATATTTGCTTCTCTATGGGAGCATTAAACTTCCCTTCATATATCTTGGTTCTCGTGCCCAAAGTTATTTGCTTTTTACTACTGATATTGAAGTAGAATATTAGCTCATCTTTTGGTTATGAAATGTAGTTTTTACAATGGGCAAGTGCAACAAACAATCTCAGGGCTGACTGGGTGCCTCCTCTGTGGGCTGTGATTCAGAAAATCTATAACAAAGAGTGATGGAAAGCCAAGTATGATATTAAACAGTTGGCAGAGGGAGAATTCCTCATTGTCTCCATTTTAAACCTACCTCTTTCCCTTTCTTCTTTCCTGTCTTCCTCTATGGTAGAGTAGACGGCCCTACTGAGACATGTGCTTGCTGACCCTTTATTCTTAGCATGGCGAGCCATTGGTTGTGCCCTCATGCACCCTGATCCTAAGGCAGAGTCAGTGGTGACTTGGCATGTAGCTGACACTTTTCACATGGAAGATGACATTGCCAAGAAGTCAGAATTGTTTCCCAAGTAGAGGAGGTGATACAGGCTCTCTGTGGCTGGACAGGAGAGCTGTCCCCAAATTTCTGGTGACTTATGGTGAACAGGACGTGCTCAGGGAGGGCATATCTCATATGGCCAAACCGTGCTTTGTAGATTCTTCTCCACCCTTTAGAGAGGGGCAGAACTTTAATTACCTACTTCAACTACATTCTGTTTCCTTCAGGTTGCTCCCCTGCCCCTTGTACTTTTGGTCTCTGTCCGTCATGCTGGAAACTTCTCAGACGAGCTTGGTGATCCCTGCATATCTTTGCACCGAGGAGTGGGGTTCTAAAAAGCTGTCATTGGTGCTTGTCAACTGGGAACTCATCTGTAGGGTAATCTAGTGGTGCCACTTGTTGGGGAAAACTCCAACGTAACTTTTAAAAATCCTTCCTCTTGAACCAGCTAGATTCTTCTTATTGACTCTTTCACTCTCCTGCCTGGAAAAAAGGCCTGGATGCTGATGTTCTGGGAGCCCAGTTCAGGAAGCAAGACGAGAACCTGAACATTCTGTCTGTTGTGGTCACTTCATTCAACATGGTACACTGGCCTTCAACTGGTTCTGTTGTCCCTCAGTCCAGACACCATCTGTGTTGTCCTCTCTAAAGAATAAACCTCTAGTCCTCTCTGGACAGGGAGGGCAGTCACCTGGGGGCATAGAGTTGGGGGAAGGGAACTTAGGTTCAAATCGCTTCTTAAATAATTTGCAACAAATCTAACTTTTACCCTCCTTTACCCTCAACCCCATTGGTATCATTGCTGCTAAATTTTGTGCCTTTTATTTTTGTGTTAATTCTCAGCTCTCTCCATGTCAGTTTTAGGATCCAGTCTCCTTGGCCTTGCCAGGTGAGTGACTTTTCCTCCGGTTGCTCACTGTTTCCCCAAGTTCTGTGTTGTGGTCTCTTCTCTTCTCTGTTTCCTGTCTTTGTGGTTCTTGTTTCTCACAAGGCCTCTGGCCCCGTGGACCAGGCCCTCTCATGGCCACCTTCCCTCTTTTCACTGACTTTGTTCTCCAGTGTCACCGCAATGAGGTCGGGGCCGGGCCAGACCACATTTAACTTCTCTGCATAGGAGATTTCGCTCCATCACAGCATGACTGTCCATAGAAGTGATCAAGAGCCCTTCTGGGTACAAAAGCCAGGTCAGAGATTAAACAGAGGAAGAGACAACTTCTGTCAGGGGATTGAGGGAGGCCACCTTGAAGGAGGTGGCATTTGACTCAGGTGCTGAGCAGCTCATTCACACTTCAGCTCAACTGAATTCAAATTCACATGTTCTGTATATGAGCAGGCATTGGGTTAGGGTAGGAGGTTAGTGTAGCAGAGAGGGGGCCAGATGGCATCTGGATTTGAATCCTGGATCCTCAACTACCGACTGTAATCTACATAGATTCTATGATCTTCACCTTCCTCTTGTATACATTGGAGTAAATAATAGTATCATTCTCTGAAGTTGTTGGGCAAATTAATTAAATGCAAATCTGCATAGAAAGTAATCAGGGACCCACAGTGCAGTATGAATAGGTAGATAGTGGCTGGGTATCTAAAAGACCTGGATTTGAGCTCTGGCTCTGCCACTTAACAGCCGTGTGAACTTGGGTAAGTGATGTAGCTTTTCTGTGCCTCACTTTACTCATCTGTACGCTGGGGATTATGTATTGTGAGGATTAAATGACATAATGTGTATTAAAAACTTAACATAGTACCTGGGACATAGACAAGAGTAATATTTGGTATGAGGAGTGTAAAACATTAGGAACACAACCCCTGAACTAGACTGCTGGGTGCAGACCCATGTCTGCCCCTCAGGGCCAGGTGTCCTTGGTGAAATCCCTTAACCATCCTTTGCCTCAGTTTCCCCAACTGTAAAATAGACATAATAATAGCCCACTGTGTAGGATGGTTGTGAGGATAAAAACGGTTAAAGTACGTAATTAGTACCTATAAATGCTGGCTCATTATCGCTGTACCGGATTCAGCTGTTTTCCATTCCTTTGCTTTTTCCCTAGTGCCTTCCACCCACGGAAGGTTCTGTCCCCAGTGTGCCTCATAGGGCACATGGCTAGGATATCCTGGGGACATGAACTGAACCCAGGCTTGCCTGGCTTCAAAGTCTCAGCCCCTTAACTTCTCACAGTCCAATCCATCCTCTGGTGGGAAAGCCGAGGAGTGACTCCTGCAGCCTGCTTGGAGGAGGAGGCCGTTCAGCCAGGTGTTGTTGCTTATACTCTGCTCTTCCTGCACTTGGATCAGGAGGAGGCCTTGGAGGCACCTGCTTCTGCCAGAGGCAGGGGCTGCCGGCCCTTCCCGAGGTGCTGGGAAGGGAAGCTGGGCTCTTCCATGGCTGTCGCCCAGCAGGTCCCGGCTGTGACAGGTGTGTAGCTCAGAGCCCAGACTGATGGCAGTGAGGACAGGAGGCTGCAGTCATCACTCAGTGGCCTGATAATTGGATATTTCTATAATGACAAATTACAGCTGTTTCTCTTGTCATCGGTGTAAAACATTTCCGAAGCAGTGATTTCCCAGGAGGGGCTGTGGTTGTTATCCAGTTAAGACTATGGAAACGCCTGGCGTAGGGGACGTGGAGCATGGCTGAGTGGAGCTGTGTTTCTGCACCGCCAGCCTCTGGGTGTTTGGCTCTGGCGATGTGTGCAGAGAGATCAGTCTCCTGTCATAATATTATCACTGTTAATTCCACGCAAGTGTCATGTTGAGATGGGCTTGGAGGCTTGCAATTTGTTATCTGGCTCCAACCTGTACTGTTTTTTAATTTCACCAAAGGATATTGTAAAACATGAACATTAATGGAAAGTTCAGTCTTTCTTAGCTTGAAAATGCTTATAGCATTCAAAGTGAGAATAATCTTGGAAATTTGTTCTCGGGCCACTGGCCTATTACCTGAGCCATGAGGTTCAGATAGGGTTAGAAGCCTCCAAAATGTCTGTTTTGGCCTCCAGAAAGTCAAATCTCTGCTGTTTCCTCAAACCTAATTCTCTGACAGAAGTTTTGGAAGATAGGCTGAAACCGGCCTTGTCCTGGGGCTTCTAGGTTCTCCACAAATGGAAGATAAGCCCATGGGGAGAAAGAGTATTGTGTCATTTAACTTTTCTGAGTCTTTAACTTTTTTTCCTCATGTGTAAAGTAGAGTTATCATGAGGATTTATGAATTAATGCATGCATAGCAGCTAGAACAGTGCTTGGCATACGGTATAGGCTACGTGTAAGTGTTAGCTACAAAGAGAGCTCTCAGACTTGGGGCTCTTTCTGGCCTGAGAAACATCATGGAGATAAAATTGCAAACCTCCCCAAAGGGCCAAATCATCCTCATCTTTTATTTTTTCCAGGGAAGATCTTTCTTCATTCTCTGTCCTGGCAGCCTCTGCCTTTCTTCTTTTATTCTTCCTTCCTTTTTCCCTCTCTCCCTTCCCTCCTTCCTTCCCTCCTCCCTCCCTTCCTTCCTTCCTTCCCTTCATCCAGCCCTTTCTTTTTTTTCTTCTTCCCTCCTTCCTTCCTACCTCCCTTCCCTCCTTCCTTCCTTCTTTCCTTCCCTCCCTCCTCCTCCCTCCCTCCCTCCCTTCCTTACCTCCTTTCTTCTTCTCCTCTCCTTCTCCTTATTTTATTTTTTTGTTAACCCTCTATAGCACCTACCAGGTGTCAGGCACTTCTCTAAGGCCTTTACATATATTAGTTCATTAATCTTAACAATCACTCCATGAGGTACAATGATTAGCCCCATTTTACAGATGAGGAAACTGAGGCACAAAAGTTAAGAGACTTGTCTGAGCTTACACAGCTAGTAAATGGCCAAGTCAGGATTTGGGCCCAGGAAGTGTGGCTCCCAGTCTCTGCTCTTAGCCACTGTGATGTTTCTTGTTTGCATGCAGTACAGGGTCCCAGTTAGAGTCTTTCTCAGAACCCAAGGGCCCATGTAGAACTTCTTGGTCACTGATACCAGCCTGAACTGAACCTGAATACTCGGTGACCCCAGACTGAACACTGAGCTCCAGATTCCCATTTTCCCGTTCAGGGGTCTGTGCTCTAGTCAGACTATGGCCCCAGCTCCAGACTTGTACTTCCTTAGCTTCCTCCATCACCATCCTTAGTCCTTCCCATTGCTGAGACCCAGCACAACCTGCAGCTGGATGCCCCCTCAGGACACCCTTGGGACACTTTGTAGCCCCCCCCCCCCCAATCACCAGGACACTTGCCAGAGGCCACATAACCAATAACTAGTTAAGTTTGGATTCAAAACGACATCCATCCACCATTCTCCATAGATCTCTGGCCCCTTATCTCAGTGGTCTACATTCAATCATCAGAACTCCAAGATCAAGCAGAGCAGCTGCCTATTCTTCCTGGGCAATGCAAAGTAAGACCAGGACCCCCAGGCTGTGTTCCAGCCTGGCCTCCATCTTTGGGGCACCCCCCTTCTCCTGGCATGAAATGGAAGAGAAGCAGAGTGCAGACTGGCTGTCCAGGTAAGCCCAGCTGTCTGAGCTGCAGCTCATTAGACTTGGGCTAATTTGTTATTAATTCCTGAGGAGCACAGAACAATCCAACAAGATGCAAAAATCAATGGTCAAGGAAAAGATAAAGCAAACTTCTGAGCAGAATGTGAGTGAGGAGAGTGGTTTTAAAAAGGCCTCGACAAACTATTTGAGGCACAGCTTGTAAAGTAGAGAATAAATGACTTTTTTTACATTGGTTCATATTTTTTGTTCCAAGTTGGAAAGAGGAGAGAGGTAATGGGCTAGGGTGAGGGGCCTAGCTGGCCTCACAATGCTGAGATAATTATTGCTCAGTTCAAGCCCAAGCGATTTTTTACTTTTCAGAGGCACAGAGAGCAATTGGGGGCTGAAATGGGTTTCAAAGTGATGGAGTGAACAATAAAGTTCAATTAGCAGTAATGGCATTGGCTGGGAAAAGCATCAACCCAGAACACAGTCAGTGCCTTCCTCTTTTCTCCTTTGTGCCCAGCAAGGAGGAGATAGGCTGAGCCAGAGGAAGAGCGGGAGCCCTGCTGAGGGGTGGGATGGGGTAGGAGAGGCCCTGGGCACATGGCCTCTCTGTGGGAGGGCCACACTGCAAGCCTGACTCCAGACTGCCAAGTTCAATGCCAAGACACATGGAGCCATTCCTGAGATAGTGCCACAGCCCGCCTCTGACAGAACAGGCTGGGCTGGAATTGCTGTCCTGAAGTTCCTGCCAGGGGCCCAAGTAAATTAAAAAGGGCTGCCTGGGAGCGTGGGGGCCTCAGAGCAAGTTTATAGAGAATTTATAGCAGCCTACCAGGCCTTCCTGACCTGCCTAGCTACCTCCTTCACCTCTTTGGCCTAATTTCTGTTGTTATTCCCTTCCTCACTCTGATGCAAGCATGCTGGCCTTCTCGCTGTTTCTTTAACACGGTGGGCACCCTCTGTTTAGAGCCTTTGCTGTATTTCCTTTGTCCCAATTGTTCCTCACCCAGATCTCTCGATGGCTTGAAATCTTACCTCCCTAAAGTCTTTACCATCAAAAATACCTCCTCACTGCAACCTGTTCTAATCTCCTTATTTAAAATGAAAACTAACCCCAGTCTACTTTTTCTTTTCTTTCAAAGCACCTAGCACTTTCTAAAAATACATATAACTTATTTGCTTATCATGTATTTGTGCTCATTGCCCGGCTTCCCTCCACTACAACGTTAGCTCCATTAGGGCAGGGGTTATCTCTTTTTCTCAGTGACATATTCTGACCTTCCAGAAAAGTGACTGACACAAAAAAGGCACTTGATAAATGTTGGCTGAATGAATGAGGTGGACCCAACTTCAGAGGCCAAACATTTCAACCTGCTTCTTCACAGGTGGAAGACTGAGATCCAGGGTGAGGGTGTGGCTCACTCAAGGCCAGTCAGCAAATGAGCAGGAGAGCTGGGATGAGATGCATGTCTTTGAATCCCCAGCCAGTGTTCTTTGTTCTTTCTCTGATTTGGTGGAGGGCAGAGATGACCCCTTCCAGTGTCTACTGGGGGCCAAGCACATGGCATATTTGGGCCTCATTCGATCTTTACCTGAATCCCAGCCCAGTGACCTGCCAGGCTCCTTTCTTCTCCTCACTGTCCTCTTAGCCTTTCTTATTATTGCCTCTGGGACATTCTGCCTGACGTTCCAGACTAACCCTCCCCCCCTTGCTTCTCCTAAAGCTCTCAGCACATCCCCATCCTTATACTCAGGAAACATACTGAAATCACCTGGCTTGTCTTCTCTTCTTGGATGGGTGCTGCTGCTTGAGGACAGACTATGTTGGGTTCACTGCTGTTTCCCCAGGGTCTGGAATCATGGAAGGCATTAAAAAATATTTGATGCATGAACAATGAAGTTATTTTAGTTATCTGTGCCTCACTTACTTCACCAATAAAGGAGGGCCAGTAGCATTTACTTTGCAGGGCTGTTGACAGGACTCTATGTGGCATGTAATAGGTATTCAGTTACCAGTCTTGCATCAGTCCTGTGTGGTGGGTTGTTCTGTTCTTTTAGGCGATGATTGGTCAGGTATGGCTACAAGTGGGACACAGGAGAGGCACGAGAAAACAAAATTCACTACACTCACAGATCCTTGATAGGGGGTCACTGTGTGCCACATGGTCACAGGGCGAGTGCCAGCTTTGGGTCAGGTGGGGAAGATGGGGATGAGTAGAAAGCACTAGGCCAGAGCCTTTATTGGGGTTTCCATGGCAGAGACAAGGTAGGGCAGAGAGAACAGTTTAGGACTGGTTAGTTTGAATCTTTTGGGCAGGCTCTAAGCTATAGAGTGGTTCCTAGTTGCCTGGCCCCTGGCCCTTGGATGGTTAAAGCAGAGGAATATTGCCTCCTGGGGTATAAGGGCAGGCAAGATAGAGGAGCTGAGGCTGTCGGGATTGCTTAGTTTGCACGTCAAAGCTGTGCTCCCAGCTGAGTTCTTTGTTATCTCTAAGAATCAGATTGCCCTGAGGGGCAGTGTCTCCCTGGTCAGAAAAGTTTATGATGTCAGAACATCATACTATATAGAAAACAGGAACAACAACAACAAATGCACACTGTACAGATTTTACTGTCCCTGTTTTACAGTGGATAGCTAGGGTCTTTTCAAGGTCAAGTGACTTGTTTAAGGCCATATTCGTGGTAAGTGTCCATCTGATGCCCAAACTTGAGCTCCTCCTACGATGCCTCACCCCTGACAGGCAAGGGTGGCTTATCTGCTCCTCTGGCTTTAACACTATGCAGCAGCAATTTTCTGGTTAGTTTGGGGTCAAATGCCTGCCACTGAGAAACCTAGAGAAAGTGTGTAGGCCTTGTCTTACACATGTAGTGAGCTCGGTTGCTTCCACCAGCCCCGCCCCATCCTGGAAGCTTCTCTGCCTCTCCTGCAGGCCTGGTCACCGCTTGGTCGCCACTTAGAGAATTTCCCCCAGAGCTCTTGCCTGCCCTCAGAATTCCTGGGAGAGCCCCCTATTTAATTCTGCATGTGCTTAAGTCCCGGGAGCTCGGCTGGCCTCCTGTGTCTATCCTCCTCAAAGCCTTTGGTGGGAGAAATCAGGAGGGAATCAGCCTGTGTTTGCTCCCATTGTCCATTAAAATGGTGAAGTACATTGATTAACTTTGTTGTCTTTTTTCTAAATTGTGGCAAAATATACATAACATAAAACTTGCCATTTTAATGATTTTTCAGTGTGCCATTCAGAGGGTCTGATGTACATTCACCATATTGGGTAACCATCATCACTATCTATTTCCAGAACTGTCTCATCATGCCAAACAGAGACTCTGCCCATTAAGCAGCAACTCCCTGTATCTCCCTACCCTCAGCTCAGCCCCTGTTAACCACTGTTCTCCCTCCTGTGTCTATAGATTTGCCCCATTTACGTACTTCATATAAGTGGAGCTATGGGATCTTTGTCCTTTTGTGACTGGCTTCTTTGACTTAGCATGTTTTCCAGGTTCATTCATACTGTAGCATGGATCAGAATTTCATTTCTTTTTAGGGCTGAATAATATTCCATTGTATGGATATACCATATTCTGCTTTTCCATTCATCTGTGATGGACACTTGTGCTGTTTCCACTTCTTGGTTATTGTGAATAATGCTGCTGTAAACATTGGTGCACAAGTATCTGAATCCTTGCTTTCAGTTCTTTTGGGTATATGCCTAGAATACCCAGTCTGAATAGATAATTCTCCAAGGAAGACATACAGATGGCCAGTAAGTACATGAAAAGATGCTCAACACCATTAGCCACTAGAGAGATGCAAGTCGGAACCTCAAAGCAACATTACTTCACACCCATTCGGATGGCTATTATCCATAAAACAATAAATAACAAGTACGGGGAGGATGTGGAGAAGCTGGAGCCCTTATGTATCGCTGGTGGGAATATAACCTCCTGGTCTCTTGGGTGCAGCATTGGGTCTAGAACGAGGGTCCTGCTGTCTGTCTTCACCCTGCCTGGGGCCGCTGGGCCTGTGCAGACACTGACCAAGGGGATGGGATTTGGGTTGATGTCTTCAGGGCTGGAGATGGAAGAGGCTACTGGGTGCCTTGGGCCTTCAGGTGAGCTAAGTCACGGTTCATAGAGGAAGAGTGAGGCTCTGGTGCCATCATCCTTGCACAGAGGCAATATCTTTAGGGCTGGAGTGGGGCTGGGGGTGAGGGTGGTGATAGGGGATGAGGTCAGAGAGGAGGCAGGTTTGTGAGAAGTAAGGTCGGTTATAGCACACAACCATTATGGGCTGCCAGAGAACTGGTGGGTAGTCTACTTGGGTGGGAGAGGGCCAGGTGTCTGCTATCCTGTAGCCAGGCTTCGTGCCCTCTGCACTCATGCCTCTGTATTTCCGGGAAACTGGGCCAATCCAATGGCTCTGTCCTCACATCTTCACCCCCCATTCCACATCGGGGTGCCAATGCTTAGTAGTGGGTAGGCTTGTGTGTGCACATGTGTGCAGACCTGAGACAGGAAATGGGGTCATTGTTGTTCCATTTTCACCAGATAGAAAGTTGGTGTTGTTTCCCGGCCCAGTCTCTGAGTTCTGCTTCTTCATGGCTCAGTGAAAGGGCACTGGACTAGGAGTCAAGACAGATGAGATCTCATCTTGGGTATACCCTTTGCTAAGTGAAAAGGGGATTTAAAGGATAAGGAGAGGCTCATACTGGAGCAGAAAGAGGCTCTCCCTCTTTCCTCTGTCAGGGGAAGGAACAGGGATCTGCTTCCTAGGTTTGTTTCTGCTGAGCATCATGGTAGCTACTGCACACATCATAATTTAGTCAGTACCTTAAAGGTATCAGCAAGCACCCTTTGTTTAGGAATTTGTAAAGACAACAAACAGATGAGCTAAGAAGCAAGCCCATTGTATTTCGTTTCTCCAACAGTTAACCTAATCACAGCTGTACTTACATCAGCCACATACATATGATACGAGGCTCCGCTTCAGGGTGGGCTGTGTGCTGTCAACCTTGACTCCCCTGGGTGACATTGACCTCTTTAGGCACAAACGATTTAAACACCATCCAGTTCCCCTGTCCCATGCCTTGTAATGATTATGCATATTCTGCTAACCCATTTCTGCTTCCTGTGCCGGCTCATGATGTGCTCAGCTCCACGCTGGTCATTTCCTTGTTCAGAGCAGATGCATCCCCAACCCAAAGCTCTCAGGTATGGCTGCTTTGTGGGGAGGCATCAAAGTTTAGCCTTCAGATTCCTGAGGTTTCATTACTAGGTTTCTGGGTTTCTAGGTATTTCTAATCCTATGTGCTATGGCAGATATTGATGTAATAGGGAAAGATGGAGGTTTGTTATTCTTTGGTGGGAAGGGTAATGAAATTCAGTATCAGCTCCATGCTCACTTGGGCCCCAAAGCCAAGTACAGCAGAACAGGTGCCAGCACGGGCTGTGGCGTCAACACAGACCCCACTTCATCTTACTGTTTTGCCAGGATGATCCCCATTGCTCCGAGGGCCTGGGTGGACCACGTCAACTGGCTAGGGCTGGACAGGTGGATACTCTGAGACTAAGAGTGGGTGTTGGGTCCTCTGACATTAATTTAGCTTGGCCATTTTATTATTTTATTTCATATGGTGTTATTTTCTTTTATGTCATTCCATTCTATTTTACAGGCTGTGTTGTTTTTGCAAACGACCTCCCACCTGGCTCTCTGCAGTTATTCTTGAACAGCTGTAGTCCCGGGGAAGTCCCCTCTCCAGAGGTATCTGGCAGAAAGGGGAGCATATGTCAGGGGGCTGGGGAAGCTGGCAGAAACCTCTTTTGTTCAATATTTTATTAGAGTCCATGTAGCAATGTATATAAAGTAAGTCCCATGGTGGGAAAATTTGGAATAAATTACTGCCTGCAATTTCCTGTTTGGCATTGATTTTACAGATTGGAGACTCGAAATGGGAATGGCCTGGTATTATTATGCCAACATCAGTATTGAAGGTCCCACAAATCCCTTGCAAATCCTACATTGTCAGAGCCACATGGAGCCTAAGAGACCAGTCAGTCGAACCTCACATAATATGGATGAAGCTCAAAGAGCCAGGAAGGCCGGAGGCCACATGGGGAAGAAGGACATAATCTGAACGATGATATTAGTTCAGCTTTCACATCCCGAGGCACAGATTTTAATAGGTGTGAAAGATTGTTTTAAGGCAGCCAAAGTCTGTTATTACTTACTGAGAGTCCCCATCAGAGCAGTTGGCCTGCATTGTCTCTCCATGTTGTTCCTTAATGCGTGTTTCCGGCCCCGTTTTGAGACACTTTGGATTCTTTGATTCCTCTGGCAGGCAAAGGTAGCTTTAACAGAGAGCTGTTCTGGGAGGAAAAAGTGCCCAGGGCCTGGACAAGCCCATTCCCAAGTGGGACACTCACTTTTGTCCTCTGTAATATGGGGTTGGCAATCCCTGACCTGCCTTTGTCACAGGTAACAGATAGATGTCACAGGTAAATGGAAAGGCCTCCTTTGTCACAACAAAGCCAGGACCTGGGCAGGTTTAGTCCCATCTAACACGGCCAGCTCACCTCTTGAAATTGTCTTCCGAAGTCTTACCATCCCCAGGCACGTCACCTCCTGCTCCTCAATGCCAGAACGTCAGCAGGAGAGGGAAGCTGCCTTTGTTATGCTTGCCAAGGGAATCTCATGCTGCCTGAGTGTCTGTGTGTTCTCCTGTGTCTGCCCACTTCCTTTCTACTCCACTGCCAGTGATTGTATTAGGTTCCCTTTTCCATACCCTATAGAGTTGTGTTTGTTTTCTACTGGTATGTAACAAGTTGCCTGAAAATGTAGTAGCTTAAAACAGCAATAATCATTTTTTTTCTCTCTCTCTCTCTCATGATTTCTTTGGAGGCAGAAATTCTGGAGCAGTGTGGCTGGATGGTTCTGGCTCACAGCCTCTCACGAGGTCGTGGTCAGATGCAGCCAGGGCTGTATCCATCTGAAGGCCTCACTGGACCTGGAAGGTCTCCTCCCAAGGCGGTCCATTCACATGGCGGGCAAGCCGGTGCTGCCGATTGGCAGGGTGTCTGTGCCCCTCCACAGGGCAGCATTAGTGTTCTCACATCATGGCAGCTGGCTTCCCTCAGAGCAAAAGGTCTGAGTCCAAGGAAGAAGTTGAGAGGCTTTAAGGCCTACCCGATTTTCTGGTCACTCTGGACCAACCCTGAGGCCGTGTAAGAAGGGACCACGTGGGGGCACTAATACCCGTGGGGTCATTGGAGGTTGGCTACTTCAGTCTACCTGCTGGCTCCTGATGATTCCTATATTTCCCACATGAAAATACACTCACCTCTTTCCAAGGTCCCCACGTCTCATTACGCTGCAGCATCAACTTGAAGTCCTAGGCCTTGTCATCTAATCAGGTCCAGGTTCAGATGAGGCTCCCCGGACGAATTTCTCAAATACAGCTCTTCCTGTAGAGTTCCTCTTGATCTGTGGGCTTGTGAAATAAAGGAACACATTACCTTCCCTCTACATAATATGCAACAGTAGGACAGGCATAGGATAACTATTGTAGGTCCTCTTATAAAAAAAAAAATGAGAGGGGAAAATGGGAGATACACTGGGATCCTTAGCAAGTCAGAAATTCTGCTGGGCGCATGGGTCTTTTCTGGATTAGAACTCAGCACGACTGCTTGGGGATGGTTCTCGATGGCTCCTGGCTCTACCCTCTGGGCTCAGAGGCAGCAGCCCTCTAAGCCAGGCTCTCTTTTCCATAAGAAATGGTAGTTGTTGGCAGCTAAGTCTTTTCCTCAGTCTGCTTTCTTACAGGAGGTTGGAGGGCCAAAGACCTATTTTAATTTTGCACTGCCTCTCTACCTTTTAGTCTAAACAGGCAGTGTTTCAGACAATGTAGTCATTTTACAATCATTGTGAGCTTTCTGTGAATCTTACGGGCACTTACTCCTTAGATAAAAGTCACAACCACACATATCAATGAGACTAGCCTCTTTCTACCGTGAGTTTTCTGGAAGGCTGCTGTGGGACACCACACTTAAGATTACCAGAAGCCCTATTGTTTATTGGTAAGGATCTATGAGGGACCTTTTTTTTCTTCCAGTTTGAATCACCACCTTAAATATTTCCAAGTTCTTAATAAAGGGTTTTATATTGCTTCCTTCAGGTTCATCTTTATACCACATTTTCCTGATATTTTCCTAGATTTGATCTTTGCCTGGAGGCCACTTAAAATTTTAGTATCATTTCTGTCTGGAGAGCTTAGGAGTAAGACATTTTTATTTCCAAACCCAGCAAGTCCTGGCTCCTTTGTTCTCAATGGTTCTTTCTTTAACATGTCTTCTCTCTTTTCATGTTTTATTATAAGCAACCCGAAGTCAGATGGCATGTCTGACATTCTGCCTGGAAATTTTCTTTGCTGCATCATCCAATTCATACAGTACACTTCCTATTTTCCATTTTGTCACAGCAGACAGTGTTGCTACAATTTCCCTTGCTATATGTTATGGGCTGAATGGTTATGTCCCTCAAAGTTTATAGATCGAAGCCCTAACCTCCGATGTGACCGCATTTGGAGACAGCGTTTGTGAGGAGGTGATAAAGGTAATGAGGTCATAAGAGTGGGGCCCTAATTTGTAGGGCTGGCTCTGTCTCTTTGCCATGTGAGGACACAGTGAGAAGGTGGCCATCTGCGAGCCAGGAGGAGAGCTCTCACCAGGAACTGAATTGGCTGGCCCCTTGATCTTGGACTTCCAGCCTTCAGAATTGTGAGAAATAAATTTTCATTGTGTAAACCACCCAGTCTGTGGTATTTTGTCCTGGCAGCCTGAGCAGAGTAACACATTATCTAACAAAGATCCCTTTCCCTCCATCTTGCAACATGATCTTCCTTACTTTAAGCCCTTCCTTACTTTAAGCCCTTGTAGGTGGCCTCCTTGAAGAACATCAGATTCCACAGTTTCTTCCATACGCTTCCAACTTCTGTCCTCAAAGCCTCAAAGCTGCTGTGTTTTTAGTTTTTTGTTACAGCCATACCTCCCCCACCCCTCCCCACTTACAGGTACCGAAATCTGTATTAGTTATCGGTTGATGCTAACATAGATCAAACACTCCAAAACTTATTGGCTAAAGCAATAATAGTCACTTGTCATCTCTCATAGTTTCAGTAGCAGCTTGGTTGAGTGGTTCTGGCTCAGGTTCTCATGTGAAGTTGCAGTCAGATGGTGTCTGGGCATCTTAAAGGCTTCTGGACTCCTGTAAGTCCTAGGCAAAGAAGACTTGAACAGCTGGGGGGGATGGGACAGCCAAGTCTCCTTGGACATCTTTCTTTGTGTGGTCTCTCCTCATGATTTCTCCAGCATGGCACCATCAGGGCAGCCAGACTTTTACGTGGTGGCAATAAGGGCTCCCAAGACATGTGTTCCAAGAGAGAGCCAGGCGGAAGCTGATTGCTTTTATGACCTAGTCTCTGAAGTCACATGGCATCATTTCCGCTGTGCTCCACTGGGGAGAGTAGCCATGAGTGCAGACCAGATTCAGTGGGATGGACATAGATCCCACCTCTTGGTGGGAGGAATGAAACTCACTTTGTAGCAAGAACATGTGGGATGGAGGATGGATAGACAGATAGATAATAGTCATTTTTGGAAAATACAATCTAACATAATATAGTCCAGTACACAGGGGGTCTTTTATGAATGCTTGTTGTTCATTTAGTTGTTTTTTTGATCTTGTGGCTACATCCTCCTCCTCCTCCTCATAACGAGAATAGTAAAAGTAGTAACTGTAATAACAAATACAATGACCGTTTATGAAGCACTTACTTCTCTGTGAAGCACCTCTTTCAAAATTTCCTTTTTGATTGAAGCATAATATTTATGCAGTAAAGTTTACAAAGCTTGGGTGTATAGCTCAGTGAATATTTATACATGTTTACAGACATGCATGCAAACCTGGAACCAGGTATGGAAGATTTCCAACACACCACAAGCCTCCCTTACATCCTCCACAGTCAATGCCCCTGCTGCCACCAGGTAAACACTCTCCTGATTCTTGTCACCATGGATTAGTGCCAGAGTCCAGCTCCAGCAGGTCCAGGGGTTCCCGAAGGATGAACGGCATCGGCGAAAGTAACAAATGGACCCAGACAACAGCAGTGTTAGACTGGCCGCTTTATTGTGGCAAGCGTGGCATTATATTTGTTAGCAAATTCCTTATAGCGTGCATCATCTATGTTTTCTGGCTTTACCTAATTCTAAAAATGTTCCTTTGTGTAGTCACCCATTAAGGAACAACATAGTTATTTTCTTCTAACGTTCCCTCCTGCCCTTTCAAGGTCATCTAGCTCTCAACACTTCAAGTGGAACGTTTCCAGGGACATGACTTCTTAATTGTTCCTTTGAACCATTTGCGGTACAAGGAACAAAAGTATTCGCTTTGGTCTGGGGTGCCGGGAGGGAGCCAAGAGGGCCCTGGGAACCCATGCCTTATGCGCTCCCAGAGAGACAACGTATACCTACGAACTAATGAACTATTCTGTACCTTAACCCACCAGGTCTAGATATGCTCTGGAATGCCTCCTGGGGGCCAAGTGGGCCTAGGGTTTGGAGTAACTTGTATCCATAGATACATTCCTTTGTTGCCGAGTGGGGATTTTGAACCCATTTGTCCCCCTCCTTGGGTGGGAAATACATGGAGCTATCCTTCCTTTAGGTAGAGGAGTCTTTATAGGGGGTGGCAAGGGCTGGATGTAGGGCCGCATAATTTCCTTGCGGAATCTTATTTCTTTCCCCAATGGTTCTTTTCCCGGGGGTGGGGGGCTGTTGTGGGCAATTCCCCAACCGACAAATCCCCAGGTACTTTCATTGGTAGGGGAGCTGACCTGACCAATGCTAAGGCCACATTACATAAAAGCAGGAGTACAAGAAGCTTCACTGTCAGTGGGCCACCATGCAGTCCCGATCCGTCCACCGCCCGGGCCTTTTCATCAGGCTGGTTGGATAGCTTGGCTTCCGGCAGATTAGTTTAACCTATTCTTGAACTTCACATAAATCCTAGTGCATGGACTCTTTTTTTTTTTTTTTTTTTTGTCTAGCTTTTCTACAATGTGAAGCCCTCCATACACATCATTCACTTAATTCTCAGAACAATCTTAGGAGGTATTCAAGAATTCACATGCTAGTCATATGCTGGCCATGTGTGCTTTGTTTAGCATGCACTATCTTTTTAATATATTTTGCGTTTGACTACTTTTTAGCATTGGAAGTTTAATGTGAGCACGTGTTATTTTATACCCAGGACAAGTCATTTATTTTCCTTTCCTGGTACCTGTAGGCATTACGTTTGCAAACTCTAAGAAGAGCATTACTGTCTCCAGCTGCTGAGAAGCTAGTGGTTCCCCAAGGGGTTAAAAAACGTGTGTAAAATCTCACACCAAGTTGATGGCAATAGTGGATTTGAAGTCAGGCCTGTCTTCCTCCAGCATTCCCATTCTAGGATCAGAGAGGACGAGTTTGTCCCCAAATGCTATTGATTCTGATTCTGCAATGCCCTTGTCTGCAGCCTCACCATCTCTGCCTTAGCCCGTGGGCAGGGCTGGGCCATTGCGACCAGCCTCAGCCCGACCCCTGCCCTCTCTGATGCTCACCAAAAGGGTCTCCAAACTCATCCAGTCCTTTCAGTCCCAAGCACATCTGTGTTCCTTGCTTCCGCCTCTTTGTCATGCTGGATCCTTCTGCCTGGATCACCCCTACTTGGTCATCCGTCTGTCAAAGCTCAGCCAAAGATGCTACCTCCTCCTGGCTGCTTGCACCTCCCCTGGCCAATCAGATGCTGCTCCTCTTCTCAGTACACCAAGACTCAGTTTTTAAAATTGCAGTGCAATTACCAAATGATGGGTCAGATTGACCTGGAGTAATTTTTAGAAACGTAATAAAAATATCAGTCCTATAAAAGGTTAAAAAGGAACCCAACTTCATTTATTTGATCTCTGCTAAACACATCACTAACTTTTTATTGATTCTTAAGAAAGGGAGATGAGAGGAGTCTGAGCTTACCCCCACTGGGTGCCAAATGAACTAGCGGTTGGAAGTTTATTACTTCCAGATATCCCACTTGCTTTCCAGATACCCCATTGGGTTTCAATTCCATTGCAGCAACACTTGCTGAGCAGCCCTGGGCTCAACCATACAGGCTGGGTGTCAGGGAGGGATGAAAAGGGAGGCTGCATACCTGGCTGGAATGAGTCAGGGGCCTGGCTGAGGGCTGCCCATGGAGACGACGGCAGGGTAAAGTGCATCTGGGTATATCACTAGAGTTCAGGGTCTCTGATCCAGCCCTATCGCTTCTCTTTGTGAGACCTTGGACCAGTTATTAACTTCTCGGGGTTTTAGCTTCCTTACCTGAAAAATGCATATTTCATGTAACTTTATGAGTTTCTGGACCTGGGGCAAATATTATCGTCCTTAATGGGATTTTGCTTTTCCCCATGTTTTGAAGTTTGAGATGCAAAATTATATTTTCTTCTAGCACTGTCCAGGCAATAAAATAATGGAAGCTACCTTTTACTGGACACTTACCATGTGCCAGCCAGGATGTAATGTGCTCGGTAGACCTATCACACACATTATGTTCTTTATTCCCACTCCAATCACAGCCATCTCCTTGGGACAGATGAGGACAGAAAAACTCAGAGAGGCAAAGTGACTTGCTTGGTATCACATGGTTGGTGAGTTACTGAAATTTGACTGAATACATTCTTGGTAAATTTAAGGGTTCACATCTAGTTCCTTTTTCTGCTTGGTATCTTCCCATCACCGTTTTGTCTTTTGATAACATATTTGGCCTATTTGGCCAAGGATAAGGTTAGTCATAGTACCCCATGTCACTGGCCTCAGAATAGGTCAGAGAGGTTACATATGGTGTGGGCTTCCTGGGGTTTTCCAAATTGCAGCCTGAGGGATGGCTTTTTTCTTTCTTGGATCATGGCTTTGGAAGAGTGAGGACCTATAGGTAGGCATGTTCTATCTTGCAACTTGGGGGAAAAAGAGCAGAGGTAGAGAGAGAGAGAAAGACAGACAGACAGTGCTGATGGTACCTGGGTCCCTGGTTCAGCACCCAGGCTGGACCCTATCATGTGCTGCCCACATTCTCCTTCAGGAATTGTATTAGTCAGTTCTATCTGCCATAACCCAATACCGCAGACTGGGTGGCTTAAACAACAGAAATTTATTTTCTCAGCAGTCTGGAGGCTGAAAAACCCAAGATCAAGGAGCCAGCAGGGCCAGGTTCTGGTGAGAGCTCTCTCCTCAGCCTGCAAATGGCTGCTTTCTCACTGTGTCTTCATGTGGCAGATAGAGGGCTGTGGTGTCTCCTCCTCTCCATATTAGGGCACCAGCCCCATTGGATTAGGCCCCACTCTTATAACCTCACTTAGCCTGAATTACCACCTCACAGGCCCTATCTCCAAATAAAGTCACATTGGGGTTAGAGCTTTGACATATGAATTTGGGGGGACACACACTTCTAGTTCATAACGGGAACGAAGGACTGTTTTACCTCAAGCTGCTGGCAGAAGGCTCTGAGTGGTCTGTCTCCTGTGGGGATTGCCTCAGCTCACAAGGGTTGCCTTGCCTAAGGTCATGCCCTGCTTTCTGGTGGGTTACAAAGGCCTGGCCTTTGTCTCAACTCAGGACAACCGGAAAACTATGCAAGGGTAAAGTCTCAGCCTCCTTGCTCCAGCACTGAAGGATCATCCCATCTTCAGAATTTCTCCGGGGTAGTCCAGGGCTTCGGTCAAGAATGGCAGGGACTCAAGTTCCCCGCATCCCTTCCAGTCCCATGCTTTCCCCACCAAACTTCCTCCATGCTAATATCCATCTAACAGTCCATCCACTTCCTAGGGATCCCAATCCACCGTGGCTCCCGAAGCTGCAATTCTGTGAGCTACTTCAGTGACATGTCCTTATTTTTTTGGCTTAAAGGCTGGTCCAAATTTAATTTTTTTTTTTTACTTCTAACCTCATAAACAATTCTGAAAGATTCCCAACTAGTCCGGGGAGGAAGCTGTCTCCTCCCTCAACTTGGAAGGCCCCCGGCAGAGGGCTGGTGGGACCTAGAGCCAGGAGTGGAGGGTCAGAGAGGTCCAGGGCCATGAGTGGAAGGCACAGTGGCATGTGAGAGGCTGGTTAGTGCATGGGGTCCCGGTGGACAGTTTCCAGGAACACCACGTTGCACGCACCTCTGTGCAAGCCTAGAGTCCAACCTACTTCATGTTCTAATTCTCCATTCTCATGCCTCATCTCGCCCAATCTTGGCTTTGGGACACTGAATTCTCTTTGTGTTTCTTATTCTTCTGTTCCTTCTCAGTCACTATTCCTTTACTCTTGATTTACATGTCATTGTGCCCCGGGATCCTGTTTCAGACCGCTTCTCTTCTTACTCTTTTCAGTCTTTCTGATTGAACTTTCCAGTGACGTCAACAGCCACTTTTTGCTGATCCTTCCAACTCAGTATCTCTAGCCTAAATCATCTCTGAATTCCTAAGTGATCCATCCCACTGATTGCTGCTGGACACTCACCTGGAATAGGATAGTGCTGTGGGTTGAATTGTGTCCTCCTCAAAATGATCCTGAAATCCCCAACCCCCAGTACCTCAGAATGTGACTTTATTCAGGAATAGGATCTTTACAGAAGTAATCAAGTTAAAATGAGCTCATGAAGGCACCCTATCCAATATGTCGAGTATCCGAATAAAGAGAGGAAATTTGAACACAGAGACACATGCGCCAGGAGACATCACGTGAAGATGAAAGCAGAGATTTGACTAACACAGCAGGGGCCAAAGAACCCCAAAGATGGCTTGCATATCACCAGAAACTGGGAGGAAGGCATGGGACCGATTCTCCCACATGGCCCTCAGAAGGACCCAGCCCCGCCTATGACTTCATCTCAGACTTCTGGGCTCAAGAACTGTAAGACAACACATTTCTATTGCTTGAACCCGCCAGTTTGTGACACTTTATTATGACAGCCCTAGGAAATGGATACAGCATAAGCAAATATACAAGTCTGAGGGCACTATAGAAAACTGTTCCTTTTAATTTATTGTTTGTGGAGACGTGTTTAACCTGACAGGGGAAACATGATGTATACATGTGTAATACACAAATTTGTATTCATCTGGAAAACTACTTAAGGTATTACATGCAGGAAGGAACTGATACACAGAACTTGATGCTTAAAAAATATTTGAAAGGGTGGGAACAGTAAAGGTTGGGAAAACTGCCAATGGTCTCAGAAAATCAGGCAGATATAAGAATTACAAAAACTCCCACCACCAATGATCTCAGCTGCCTGAAGCACAGATGTGGGTAACTCACAGGGGGACGTATGGCAGCCACTGCGAGACCTCCTGCCTGCACCTGCCAAAGCTTGTCTGCCTGCTAAATGTCTGAGGAACAGTAATGGCTTCTGTTTCTCTTCTACATTCCAAATCTCACGGGCATGTCTCCTATTGGTGGAATCAAAACTAGAACTCTGTTGGCACGGGGATCTGGGAAATGTAGTCTATTGGTTTCCAGGTTCTGGTGATATAGAGAGAGCTGAGGAGGGCTGGGGTAGTGCTGCGTGCTAATGGTCAGCACCCAGCACAAAAGGCATTTGGAAATTACAAAAAAAAAAAAAGACCCATGCAAACAGAAAAGCCCTGTAGGGTGTTAAGGAGGTAACATTTGTGAATTTCCTATGCTGAGTAAAACGTGCCACTCCAATATAAGATGTTCTATAGCTGGAGAGTGTTCAGCACATTCAATGAACCAATTCATTTTTTTTTAATTAAAAAAAAAATCCAGATAATTGGGGCATCTGGGTGGCTCAGTCGGTTAAGCATCCAACTTTAGCTAGGTCATGATCTCACAGTTTGTGAGTTTGAGCCCTGCTTTGGGTGAGTTCAAGCCCCACTTCGAGCTCTGTGCTGACGGCGGGAGACTGCGTGGAACTCTCTCTCTCTCTCTCTCTCTCTCTCTTCGTCTCTCTCTGCCCTTCTCTCACACATGCTCTCTCTCCCAAAAATAAACTTATTTTAAAAATCCAGAAATTATTTTTGCTTTAATTAACACGAAATTATTTTTGCTTTAATTTTCTGAATAATTAATTCAAAACTCTATTCTCAGTGAGTGGATGAATTTCAGACAGTACCTGTTTGTTGTGTGATGTTTGTGTGTGCAAATTTATGTTTTCTCTGTATTTGTATGTGATTCTGTGAAAAAGCCTCTGTGTTGTGCCGTGTGTGTGTGTGTGTGTGTGTGTGTGTGTGTTTCAAGTTGGAAGTGTCTCTGTACATATTACATGTATTTGTGAATTTCTGCTCATGTCTGTAGGACTCCACTCCAAATTTTAGTAAGGATGTGAGAACTGGCTTTTCTTAGCACACTGGATAAGTACCACGACTGAGCTTTTCTTTCCTTTCTGATGGCCACATTATCTGCTTTCTTGCCTCAGGAGAGGCTTTTTGGTACCAGGGAGCAAAGTGTCATGCTTTGTTATTACAGGGAAAAATGGAAGAAGCTGGGGCTACAGAAAGGGTCTTTGACTTAGCTCTGCTGAGCTTTCCAAACGACGGTCTCTTATAGCACAGTCATCTCAATAAGGGAAGTGGAGCTGGGTTCAGTGTCTGTGCGTGTTTGTGTGCATGTGGGTGTGTGTGCGTGTGCACTTGCATGTGCACGTGTGTGTGCATGTGCAGGTGAACCTGGGCTCAGGCTGCACGGTGTGCAAATAAAACCTATCGGAAAGTCTGTTCCAGCTATCCTTGTAGCACCTTCAGAATCCAGACTAGATCCCCTGTATCTCCCTCCTGATCTCTCTTGCTCTCTCTCCCCACTCCAGGTCTATATTCTAAATATCTCTTTGTCCATCTGGGATGACCTCCCCATCCCCACCACTTGCCCCAGGTCATTTTCTCTCTGGATGATGGCAAGGGCCTCTTCAGATCACTCCCCTTCTACCTTCAAACCTATTCTTCTACTTTGGAAAAAACCATGTTTTCTGCATGTAAGCTGAGCTCCTATTTTCCTCCTCCACTGCTCGCTGGGTGTAGAAATTAGTTCAGAAGTCAAATGGCTTCCACAAGGAACCCCATTATTGCATTATTGCAGTGAGCGGAAGCTTGCAATTCATGTCTTATAATTAGATAAGCTGCTAATTGAGGAGGGGCATGCCAATCTGATTTGAGTCCTGACACAGTGATTAGAGCCTTAATTATAAGGAGGAGAGGCATCAAGACTCCTCATCTGGGCTTATCCCTGTTCCTACTCCTGGCTGCTGCTGCCCTGGAGGAGGCACTGAACATTCCAGACTGCAAGATGGCTCTTCAATGGCTGGGGTTGAACCAGGCCCGGCTGGTGGGAGGACAGATACCCCCATGGGAGATTTTTTTTTCTTCTTGGGGCTGATCTTGGTGTTTTCAACTTCACAAATGAATCTGCAGAGGACAGGAATTCATCCTCCCAGAGCTCTAAGAAGTCACCTTGTTTTCAAGGCAGCTTCTAAAATCATTCAGAAAAGCATTTGCCTCCCCCCATTTTGGCAAAGACCTTGCTTCTTCACTCCCTCCTACCCTGCTTTTGTAGCATTCACTTAATTATGAATTAGCTCCATGAGATTGGCCTGTTGACATGACCTTCACTGTACCTCCAGTGCCAAGAGCCTGGCAGAGAACTGACACTTAGTATTCTGTCACTGTATGAATGTGCCAGGTACTGTCCTGATGCTGTGATACAGAGACAGATCAGACATCCCTCCTGCTCATGAGGGGGACAGAGACAATGAAAGGATTGGTGAGAGCACAGTGAGGCAAGGACAACGTGAGAAGTGAGCACAATGCGACAAGGGAGGCTGGAGGAGAGGAATCTCACGCTCCCGCAGTCAGCAAATATTTTCTTGGAAGAGGAGAAGCCAAGCTGGGTCTTAAAGGTTGTGGGAGTTATCCAGGCAGAAGAACAGGGGAAAGGCATTCTAGGTAGAAGGAAGGGCTTTGGCAAAGGCATGAAGGAAGCGTGAAGTACCATGATGTGTTCAAGGAATTGTAAAATGTTTGGAGTGGCTGAAGCATGGGGGTGTCGAGGCTGGAGGGTCTGGCCCTGGGGGTAGGGACACCAGGTATGGCTGTGCAGGCTGCTGGCTTTACAAGCATGCCCTACCGAGGGGGTAAGGAGCTGAAATACAGCTCAAGCTCTACGTGGCAAGCACATGCTTGTAGTTGCAACCTCCCAGAGGAGGCTCAACTTCTAATTTACACAATGGCTCCTACGGGCCAGCAGCATCTCCGTGGAGGTCCTTGCAGATCTTGCTAAGGGTGTACCCCTATCTAGGGCAGTGGTTCTCAAACTCTGTGCATCAGAATTAGCAGCAGGGCTTGATAGAACAGAGATCGCTGGGCCCTACCTTTAGGGTTTCTGATTCAGTAGGCCTGGGTAAGGCCCGCAAATTTGTATTTCTTGTATGTTCTGAGTGATGTTGATGCTGCTGGCCCAGGAACCACACTCAAAGAATTAGTGATCTGGGAAACAGGAAGCCTTTGGAAAGGGTTAGGTTGGAGAGGCAGAGACAGAGGCCCAGGTGAGAAGGATCTGTTTTCTGAGGTTAGCGTTTCTGATATCCCTTATGAACCAATGAGGACAGTTGAGGATATCAAGGACAGTGGATACGTGACATTCCCCCTCTTGTCCTGTCAGGTGAAGTCCAATGATTATATTCACTCAAGTAGGAGTTAGGCCCAAGAGTCCTCCTGTTTAAGGAGGTTTTGCCCACAGATGATTTAAGGAGTGGCCACGTCATTACAAGAAGCTCACCTCCAGAGCTTTTAAATAGTGAGCTCCCAAAAGATTTAAATATCTGTTTACACCTTTTAAACGATTCCCTGGGGAATCTGGGCACCAGAGAAACCTACAGCTACCAAATGAAAGATGAGTCAAACCTGGTGAAAAAGCTTCTTCGAAAACTCTTGTATAAACTGTAAAACTGTGTGTGTGTGTGTGTGTGTGTGTGTGTGTGTGTGTGTGTTTGGAGAGGGGAGGGGAAAGAAGGATATGGAACTACAGAGTGTCAAGACCTCACACACATTAGTGAACATTTGCTGGATGAAGATGTGATGAGTGGACTGAGCATGGTGATGGAGAATCCAGGGCCAGTCTGAGTGAGGGAATGTGGGCTGACAGGAAGCTGTCAGGGGACATCTGGCTCTGGGCTGGGTTTGGAAACTTGACTTGGGAAGCTGGACCTTCCCAGAGCCAGGGTTCTCTTTTGTGGTCTTTGAACATAGTAAAAAGATGTCCTTCTGCACAGAGGGAGAATGGCTGCACCCTTCCTCCCTTGGAGGCTCAGGCCCAGCCTGTCCTCTGGCTGGGGACTGGAGCTGACAGGTGGTTGGGGGTAGAGGGAGTCCATCTCTATTCTCTGGTTGAAATATAATCTCCAGGACAAACTGGCTTTGGGATGGGGGTGGGGAGAGTGGGTGCTGGGAAGAACAACTGACCTGATTATCTATCTTCTGCCTATTTCCAACCTCAGCCCCAGCCTTTCCTCAGAGCCAGGGCAGAACCGGGCGGCAAGATCTTTTTTATTCACTGATTTAGGTTTCCCATTAGGGAGCCTCACACTGGCTGAAAGGCCACCATCCCCAACTAGCTCAACTGTTTTCAAACCGGGCCTGTCAGCAGCAATGTTGGGAGAAGGAAAGCCTTGTTGAAGGCAGCCGGATTCTGCCCCTAGGCATCAAGGAGAAAAGAAGAGGGGAGGAGAGTCCACTCAGAGGCTGCAATCAATATCAGGTTGTTCTTAATTAAGACAGCTCCAGGCAGCACATTTCCATAATTCCCCATTAAAGAGGTCCTGATGTATGAGCCATTGCAGGCTGTGATTCCCCGAGTCAGCACTGTTCAGTGTCTGAGGCCTCTCGAATCAAAAAACTAATCCATTTCAATCATCCCAGCTTTCTGAGCACCTGAGAGGAGCCAGACACTGTGCCTAGAGAATGACACAGCAGCGACTATGACTGTAGTCCCTACCGCCCAGGGCAAAGCCTCACTAGACCCTCACCTGGGAGGAGGAGCGGGGATTCAAGAGCACTTGGGTGTGGGGCCAGTCCAGGTGGGCGCTGGTCCTTCCTGTGATGACAAGGAGCAAGCATGGGACTGAGGGAAGCTTGCTGGATTGGAGACAGAAGGTCTGAGTTTCATTCACTTAGCTAAACTCTGTTGTCCCAGACAGACGGCAGCCTGTCACAACATAGGGAGTATTCTGTGAGATAGAGAGGTGGATGGTAGACAGGCTTGTGACAGCTCCCCACAGGACTACCTATCTCCCCATGTTCTCGGGAGGCTGACGGGGTGTTCTGTAAAGATATAGGTCAGACTGTGGAGAAGGCTCCCGTTTGCGCCCTGTGAAGAGGGGTGCAAGGTCGTCTTGCTGCCATGGCCGGCCTGCTTGTCCACATCATGTGTTTGCAAACTTGGCTGAAATAGATAGTTACTTAGGAAATGTATCATACTAAAAATGGCTCAGCAAGAATCAGGAAACTTGACTAGACCTATAACTATTAAATAAACTAGAATAATTAATAATGCAACTCAAAAGCTACTGGGCATAGGTTCCCCCCACCCCCACAGGAGAGTTCTAGAAAATCTTCAAAATTTAGAGAATCCTTTTAAAGCTAAGTCAGATAATACAAAAAGAGAGAGAGCTATCGCTTGTGAGCTATTTCACACACACACAAAAATAGACAAGGCTAACACAAGATATAGATCATACAGTTATCTCTCTTAATAACATAGATGCAAAAATCCTAGCTAAACCGGTTGTATTAAGAAAAATCATACAACTAAGTTAGGCTCATCCGTGAAATTCAAAGACAGTTCGATATTAGAAAATATGTTGGTGTATTACACCTTGTTAACAAATTAAAAGATAAGTCATATGATTTTCTTAATGCAAAAAATTATTCTATATATTTATTTACCTACCCTTTATCATATATAATATATTTCAAACACATTATTTTATTATTAAAATTATTAGAAAATCAGAGCCAGGAGAAATTGTCATGATCTGGTATAGAGTATCAGAACCCCAAAATGCACATGGGAGAGTGGATCTAAGATAAATTTGAAGAAGCAGGGTGCCTGGGTGGCTCAGTTGGTTAAGTGTCTGACACTTGATTTTGGCTCAGGTTATGATCTCATGGTTTGTGGGATCAAGCCCTGCTTTGGGTTCTGCATTGATAGCATGGAACCTACCTGGGACTCTCTGTCTCTCTCTCTCTGCCCCTCCCTTGCTCACACTCACCTGCTCTCTTTCTCTTTCTCTCTCAAAATAAATAAATAAAACTTAAAAAGATAAATAACAAAATACATTAAAAAAAATTTTTTTGCATTTATTTATTTTTGATAGAAAGAGACAGAGCACAAGTGGGGGAGGGGCAGAGAGGGAGACACAGGATCCGAAGCAGGCTCCCAGCTGTCAGCACAGGGCCCAATGCGGGCCCGAACTTACAAACCGCGAGATCATGACCTGAGGTGAAGTTGGACGCTCAATCGACTGAGCCACCCAGGCACCCCAATAACAAAATACATTTAAAAAAATTTGAAGGGGTGCCTGGGTGGCTCAGTCGGTTAAGCATCCAACTTTGGCTCAGGTCATGATCTCACCATTTGTGAGTTTGAGCCCTGCCCTGGGCTCTGTGCTGACAGCTCAGAGCCTGGAGCCTCCTTTGGATCCTGTGTCTCCCTCTCTCTCTGCCCCTCCCGCACTTGCACTCTGTCTGTCTGTCTCTCAAAAATAAATAAATATTTAAAAAATTTTTTTAATTAAAAAAAATTTTTTGAAGAAGCAGCAAATTTGGGAGAAGTGATAGGATACTTCTCCACCAGGGAGCCAGGGAGGGAACCCAGCCAGCCTGCTGTGATCCCACAGAGAGGGATGGGGGTGGGGATAAATACCCTGATCCTACTTTCCTCCCTGCTCCAATTTCCTGTTAGTTCCCTTCATTGGCCACACACAGTGGGAAGCAGGAGGCAAGGGAGCCTGCTGATCAGTCCATATTCAGCTCCCTGGGATCCAGAGCAGGAAGGGAAATGGTGAAGAGTGGTATCTGGAAGGGTAAACAGAAGATAACTAAACACACTTATGTCCTTTGACCAGCTACTTGACTCCTAGGAACACACCCTAGAGAAATTCATATGCTTGTAGGCAAGAAGATGTATATAAAGTTGTTTATTACAGCACTGTTAAAAATAAGAAAAAGTGGAGGGGCGCCTGGGTGGCTCAGTCGGTTGGGCGTCCGACTTTGGCTCAGGTCATGACTTTGCAGTTCTTGGGTTTGAGCCCTGCGTCGGGCTCTGGGCTGACAGCTCGGAGCCTGGAGGCTGCTTCAGATTCTGTGTCGCCCTCTCTCTCTGCCCCTCCCCTGCTCATGCTCTGTCTCTCTCTGTCTCAAAAATAAATAAAACATTAAAAAAAATTAAAAAAAAAAGAAAAAGTGGAAACAACCAAATTGTCCCTCATTAGGTTGTTACATAACTAGGTTATATAAACTGTGGTTTATTCATAAAATGAAATGCCATAATAAAATTAAAGTGGATGAACTAGATAAACATGTATCAGTATCTATAAATCTCAGAAAGATAATGCTGAGTGGGAAAACTGTCACCAAAAGATACAATATGATAGTACTTATGTAAAAATTATTCAAGCCTATAGCAAATTGTATAAGTTTGTAGTAACTGCAAAAATATGAATAGGAAGGAAGCACTCCAGCTTCAAGATGATGGTAGCCTCTGGGGATGGGGGTGAGGGAAGGGAAAGAGAAGGGGTACTTTAGCTGTATTTGTATTTTTTTCATTCTTAAGTCAAGATGAAACAAATATGGCAAAATGTTAACATCTGCTTAATCTCAGTGGTAGGTATGTGAGTGAGTTATTTACTATTTGGTCTAATTTTAAGTATGTTTGAAATATCTCATAATTAAAAATTTAAAAACAATAATGAAGGAAAGTATGAATGATTTGAGAGACATTTAGAACATAAAAAAAGAGCTAAATGTCACTTATCGAGAGCAGAGTTAGGCAAACGTTTTCTGTAAAGGGCAAGATAGTAGATATTTTAGGCTTTGTGATCTGTACAGTCTCTCACAACTACTCAATACTGCTGTTGTAGCTTAGAAGCTGCTATAGGCAATATACAAATGAATAGGTTGGCTATGTTCTAACAAAGCTTTATTTACAAAAACAGGTGGCCAGTGGGATTTGAGTCACAGGCCCTAGTTTGCTGATCCTTGATCTAGATGTTCTACTTATCAGGCATGCTTCTTTCCCCAAGAAAGTGTGTGTGTGTGTGTGTGTGTGTGTGTGTGTGTGTTTTAATGTTTATTTATTTTTGAGAGACAGAGAGAGTGACAGAGAGCGAGAGAGAGAGAGAGCTAGAGAGAGAGAGAGAGAGAGAGCAGGGGAGGGGCAGAGAGAGAGGGAGACACAGTATCCAAAGCAGGCTCCAGGCTCTGAGCTGTCCGCACAGAGCCCAACATAGGGCTTGAACCCACGAACCACGAGATCATGACCTGAGCCGAAGTCAGATGCTTAACCAACTGAGCCACCCAGGTGCTCCAAGAATGTGTTTTAAATAAGGCTCTGTGGTATGACTATATTCCCAACCTGCAATACTACAGATTGATTGATAGCACTTTGGTTGACAGTCTGTTGTTCAGACTCTCTTCACCACTAATCAAAGTACAGTGGCTGAAGAATGGATCCTCATCTGTCTTCATCTTTGTTTTGCTGTGAACATTAGAAGTCTTTCAAGGTTTCACTTTAGCTTGTTTGTAAGTATACTTTGAAAGCACTGGAAGTGTGGCAATCCTAGAGTAACCTCTTGCCCAAGCTAAGCAGAATGAACAAAACAATGAAGTATTAGCAGACATTTTGAAACATGCCGGCATCATTAGTAGGCTGTTGTGACTTGGAAGTCCAGCATATCATCAGAATTATCTAATTAGTTTCATTTTATGGGATTAAATGGAGAGGCAGCTTGTGCAGTGGTTAGGGAAATGTACTCTGGGGTTAATTATAGCACCTATCTCATTGGGAACCCACATCTGTTTCAGTCATCTATTGCAGCATGGTAAACCACTCCAGAACAATGGCTTAAAGACAGTAACAATCAGGAATGACATTAGCAGGATGTCAGCAGGTGGAATAGGTGGTCTCAGCCCTTGTCCTCCCTTAGAAACACTGATTTAACAAGCATCCATGGATAAAAATATCTTTATGAAAGTTCCAGAATCCAGGTGAGATGTTACAGCACTCCAGTGGCACAGAGAAATGAGAAAAGACACATTGAAAAAGGTAAGACAAAAGGTTCACTTTACTTCCCTAACTTGGCACAGTGCAGCTCTGAGAGAGATCCCCTTGAGTCACAGGTTTTCCTATGGGAGAAAGAGAGAACATGCCCACTTACAGATCCCATCAGCCCGTGGATGTGTATAAAAAGCCCATAGCTAACATCATACTCAATGGTGAAAAACTAAAGCATTTCTTCTAAGATCTGGAACAAGGCAAGAATGTCTACTCCCATCACTTATATTCAACACAGTACTAGAAGCCTTAGCCAGAGGGATTAGGCAAGAAAAAGAAATAAAAGGCATCAAAACCAGAAAGAAATAAGTAAAATTACCTCTGCAGATGATATGCTTTTATATATAGAAAACTCTAAGGCTATACACATGTGCATATGCAGACACACACACACACACACACACACACACACACACACACACCCCTTTTGGAACTAAAAATTAATTCATTAAAGTTGCAGGATACAAAATTAACACACAAAAATCAGTTGTGTTTCCATACACTGACAGGAATTATCTGAAAAGGAAATTAAGAAAGCAATCCCACTTACAACAGCATCAAAAAGAATAAAATACTTTGAATGAACTTAACCAAGGAGTTGAAAGACTTGTGTACTATAAACTATAAAACATTGATGAAAGAAATTAGGGAAAATTAAATGGAAAGATATCCCTGGTTCATGGATTGGAAACATTAATATTGTTACAATGCCCATAGTACCCAAAGTGATCTACAGATTCAGTGCAATCCCCATCAAAATCTCAATGACGTTTTTTACAGAAATAGAAAAAAACAACCCTAAAATTCATATGGAACCACAAAAGACCCTGAATTGCCAAAGCAACAAAGTTGAAGACCTCATACTTCCTGATTTCAAAAATACATTACAAAACTACAGTTATTAAAATGGTATAAAAACACACATATAGATCAATGGAACAGAATAGACAGCAGAGAAGTAAACGCATGTATGTATATATGGTCAACTGATTTTTGATAAAAGTGCTAAGATTCACAAAGGGGAAAGGATAGTCTTCAATAAACGGTATTAGGAAAACTGCAAGAGAATGAAATTGGCACCTTATCATACACCATACACAAAAATTAACTCAAAATGATTAAAGACTTAAACAGAAGAACTGAAACTATAAAACCCTTAGAAAAATACATAGGGGAAAACTTCTTTATATTGGTCTTGGCAAGGATTTTTTGGATATGACCCCCAAAGCACAGGCAACAAAAGCCAAAATAGACAAGTGAGACTACATCAAACTAAAAAGCTTACGTGCAGAAAAGGAAATGATCAACAAAATGAAAAGTTAACCTACGGAATGGGGGAAAATATTTGCAAACTATATACCTGATAAAAGGTTAATATCCAAAATATATAGGGAACTCCGACAATTCAGTAGCACAAAACTAACCTAATTAAAAAATGGGAGAACTGAATAGACATTTCTCCAGAGAAGACATACAAATGGCCAGCAGGTACATGAAAAGGTGCTCAACATCGCTAATCATCAGGAAAAATGAAAATGAAAATCATAATAATATATCACCTTACACTAGTCAGCATGGCTATCACAAAAAAAGAGTAAGTGTTGGCAAGGATGTGGAGAAAAAAAAACCCTTGCATACTGTTGGTGGGAATTGGTGCGGCTACCATGGAGAACATATGGAGGTTCTTCAAAAAATTGAAAATAAGACTACCATATGACCCAACCATGGCACCTCTGGGTATATATCCAAAGTGTTTGAAATCAGGATCTTGAAAAGATATCTGCCCTTCTGTGTTCACTGAGGCATTGGTCTCAATAGCTAAGACAAGGAAGCAACCTAAATGTCTATTCACAGATGAACGAAAAAAAAAATGTGGCATGTAACAGAATGTTATTCTGCCTTAAAAAAGAAGGAAATCCTGCCATATGTAACAACATGGATAAACCTTGAGGATGTTATGCTAAGAGAATTAAGTCAGGCACAGAAGGATAAATACTGCATGATACCACTTATATGAAGAATCTGAAACAGACCGACTCAGAAGCAGAGAGTAGAATGGTGGTTGCAGAGGCTGGGGATGGAAGGACATGTGAAGCATTAGGTGAAGAGTACACAATGTCAGTAATGTAAGATGAATCAGTCTTAGAGGTCTACCATGCAGCAACAGAACCTACAGTTAGTAACAGAGTATTATATGCTTAAAAATCTGATAAGAAGGTAGATCTTATGTTCAAAATTCCTATCACACACATAATAACAATAATAATGATAATAATAATAATAATGGCAGGAGGAAACGTTTGGAGGTGACGGATAGGTTTATGGCATGGATTGTAGTGATGGTTTCACAGATGACTTATCTCCAACCTCTTTAAGTTGTATACGTGAAATACGTACGGCTGATTGTACGTCAATTATACCTCAATAAAGTGGTTTCAAAAGATAATTACAATCATTTATTTTGCTCTGGAATCTGGGAGTAGACGGGGTTCAGCTAGAAAGCCATTTCTGGGGCAGTCTCATGATGGTGGTGGTGGGGCTGGGAACACTCAAGCAGTTGAATCTGAAACACTAGGGGCTCTTCAGGCATCACTCTCTCTGGTCTTTTCACATGGTGGCCTCAGGGTAGTTGAACGTCTTACTGGCTAAAGGCTTCCAAAGTGGCCCAAGGGAAACTTGCCAACCTGCATGACGTTGTCTCACGTAACCTCTGATGTCATGGAATACTATTCCTGCTGTGTCCACCTCAATTCTCTGTGACAGTCACAAAGGCTCTGAAAATGAATAGTTGATATACATAAAGTTCTTTAAGCCAGTTCTTGGCACAGAGAAAGTGCTACATGTGTTTGTAAAACAGCATATACAAGAATTTTCTAGCTGGGGACTTTAAAGTCTCCAAATAGACACATGACCCACTAACTGGTCCATGGACAGGAAGCTTCCTGTCTCCTCTGACTTTATCTACTGCTGTTGCTCCTGTCCTTGTCACTGCCCCTTCCTTTTTCATTTCCACACAGATACGCCAATAATCTGTGCCTCCATAGCTACATCAAAGATCTGGGCCTTGAACCTTCCTATGAACTTGTTCTCTCATTTATTCAGAAATCACTGATGAGCAGGTCACTGTTAAAGGTGCTGGAGGTAGACAGAGAAGACAGGATCTGTGTTTTCCCCTGGGATTGTGTAACTGTGGCAGGTCAAACTGTTAGCTTGCAGGTAGGGAAGATCTGGGACTCATTATGGTTCTTGACATCATGCAGTGAGATATGTATTATTCTACAGGGAGCTACAAGGTGAATGTGTGTATGCATGTAGGGGGCGGGGGTTGACGTGGGCATAATGGGACTCAGAGGAAGGACAATGGATGTGTCACTAGGACGTGAATATATTTAATGAGGAGGCTGTCAGAGGAGTGACTATAGAAGAAATGACATTTGAGCTGCATCTCGAAAGGTGAGGAGGAGCTTTCTTGGCAGACTCTGTAGGGAAGGGCATTGCTGGCAGAGGAATAGAATGTGCAAAGGGCCAGAGAATGTTTGCAGAACATGGGCAGTTCTAGAAGAGCAGATAAAATGGCAGCTTCGGGAATCCTGCCCAGAATTCCCAAGTGATCCCCACTTAGGTGGCCTTTGGCAACCTCACATGGTGCCCCAGAGCTTTAAAGTGCAACTGAGTTTGAATCTCACCCCTGGCACTTGGGTACTCTGTGACATAAGATAAGCTATTTAACCTCTCTGAACTATTATTTCTTTATCTGTAAAATGGGGATAATATCTTCCTCACAGAAGGAGATAGAGATGAAATGAAACGATGTATGAGAAAGCAATTGGCATTGTGACCGGGCTGCTTGTGGGTACTTGAAAATAGTAATTATTACCCTCTTTATGGAGAGGCTTTGAGGTGTGTGTGCACCTAACAGGCACAGTATAGGGACTTACACCCGGCAGTATGTCCTTTCTTTTCTTACTGCCTAACACCCTTTCCTTGATACTGAAATGGCTTATGTCATAGGGAGTAATGGGAGGCAAATTAATGTCAAGACAAACCTGGGTCCCAACTATAACCCTGCCACTTACCATCTGTGATTTTGGCAAATGACATGTCTTCTCTGAACCTCCATTTCATTATCTGTAAAATGGGAGGTATTAAGACCTAACTCACAGGGTTGGTATGAGGGTTAAAAGGGGATAATAAATCTAAAGAGGCTGGCATATTTTGTAGGAGCTCAAAACTGTCATTGTGATGTGAAATTGCTTTGTACAGCAGAAAGCACTGTACAGCATATTATTGTTTTATTAAGGCAAAATTCATGGATCCAAAGTCTAATGGCTATTTCAAGCCAAGGTTTCATTTTTCTGCTGACTCTTGTTTTGCGGATGGAGCTGGGGAAAAAGAACACCTTTGTTTCCTCTACTATCTGGGGACTGACATTGTTCCTCACACTCTGCAGCAACCAAGACAAGTCACAAAGCAGCCCCCCCAACGTCAAAACAAAATGCCATAGGGTTGTGTCTTGACGTCCCATGGGAAGGAACATGTTCGTAATTGTGTGAAATGTGATAGAACACGAAACATGGACAGCATGATAAATAAGTCCAATTCACTGTGAAACATACATAATGATGCTTAAGACAGCTTAAAATTTGAAATTTGAAAATTTTCTATAGAAACCATAAAGAAAATTATGAGCGCCATCTTGTGGTGAGCTCTTTATTAAAACATCATATTGAAGAACACTCCTTCTCCTACACAGAGCCTCTAAATTAAAGGCAGACAGCATCCGTCCATCCATCCATCCATCCATCCATCCATTTACTCTCCCATGCATCTATCCATTGGTTCATGTAGAAATCCACTTAATAATTTGTTTATTTGTTTGAATGCTTTCTATGGTTTGGTCTGGGAGATGCCAGGACCTTGCTTGGAAGGAACCTACAGAGAGTGATGACAGATATCGGCAAACCAACAGTTCTGGGGAAACTTGATGGAGGGAACTTAATTCCGTTCTTGTTATTGTTGAGGTGGAAGATACAAGCAGGGGAGGCTTCCTGATGGAAGTGGCACCTAAACTGAGATCTGAAGGATGAGATTCTAGGTAAGAGGAGAGCCCTAGTGTCCTGGTTGGGGCAACTTTTTTCTGGGCTGTCACATGCATGTGACATGTCACATTGCTGTCACATGTCCACCTTAGTAGAATGACAAACTGGAGGGTATCCATCACATAGTGGTCAGTGTGGTGAGGAGACACCTGAAGGAACTAGGGAAGAGCCATGAAATGAAGTGCCTGCTAAGTGGACAGATTCTATAGCACAAGATTAATGCTTCCTATTAATGTTAGAAGGTATTAATAGCTGCCATTATGTTGGGTTTTTCACTTAATAGAATTCGTTATACTCATATCAGCAGAGTTGTGTTAGCATGGGCTGTTGGCCAAGATGTGGGAATGGCTTCATTATGTATGGCTGGATACATAATGGTGTTCTGTATCCAGAATCTACCTCTCTTACCTGTTACAGAATATTAATTGATACATTTATTACAGAAAAAAGGCCCAGCAGCAAACTGGTTAAATTGGCTGGTGCTTGGCAGACATCTGAAGGATGGATGTCCCTTTAGCAATCATCCTCTGTTCCCTTTGCAGTCTCCCAGAATTAATGCTGCACAGATCTGACATTTGCCTAGCAGAGCATACAGTAGCTCCAGTGAGCCTGAGCAGGGCTTGTTGTCTTCAGGCAGAGCGAGTCCTCTCCAGTTCAGCACAGTCCCCACCACGCCCCATCGTCTCCTGATTTTCAAGTGTGTGTCCGTTATCTTTTGCATCACTTTGCAGGATTGTTCTCTTTATGATACAGAAGCATGTCTCTGTGTTCCTGTCTAGTAACAGTAATGAAATACAGACCAGAAAGGGGTTGTGTATTTCATGAAAAATGGTGCAAAGCATATTTCTTTGTGGGATTAAAAAAATTCAGACACATTTAATATATAAACCAATTGTGTCTATGTCTTAGACCTTGTCTATCTCCTTCATTCATATTATTTCCTTGGACTCTGTGAGTATTTGATTCAGGATGAGCAGGAGCAACCCTGGTCAGTGTCCCAGAGCAGGTGTTGTTGACCTCGACTGTCACTTCCCTTCAAAACAGTGCCTCCTCCTCAGATCCCAGCACTGTCCACGAGCAGGCTGGCCATATTTAAAAGCAGGCCATCCCATCCTGGATGGGACTTAAGGCCAAAACTTCAACATTTTAACAACTTCTTCTGATGGATCCTCACTTCTCTTCTTTAGTGTAACTCAAATCAGAAGGAATATGATGTTTTATTGGAACAGACTTAGTGTTTCATTGTCTACAGTTATGTCTAAAGTAATTTGTTTTCTCTGTGCCAGCAATCGATCTGTGAATTCACTAGTCTGGCTCCCCTTCCCAGTCTTCACCACTTCACAGCTGGTAAATGGATTTTCAGCTTCAGGCTCTGCCCTCTCCATCCTCCTTCACAGCTGGTAAATGGATTTTCAGCTTCAGGCTCTGCCCTCTCCATCCTCCTTCCTCTAGCCTCTGGAGCTCCTTTTGCCTCCAGTCGCGGGGGTGGGAGTAGATGAAGAAAGCATGGGGATGAGCATTAAGGCCGTCCTGCTGTTTGGATAAATTGAATTTTTACCCAGATCTGGTGTGGGGCTTCTGCTTTGTCCCTCTGACCAAATGCTAGTTCTCGAGGACCTTCCAGAACTTCCTGTTCCTGTTTAGAACAGTTAGTGTGGCCAGATGGTCAGTTTCCCCACTAGAGCTGATGGCCCTTTCAGCATTTTTCAGGGGAAAGGATTATGAACAAGGAGGTGGTAAAGAAAGTAAAGAAGTTAGTCTGACCAATTGAAAGTGTTAGCGACACCCACTGGCCAGTGTGGAACAAACCCCACTGTATTAGAGAAATTGATTAAATAATGGTGCTTACAGTGTAATAGTGAAAGTAATGGTGCTTCGAGCTTAAGCGATGTATGGACCCCTTTTGAGGGGAAAAAAAAGCTGACAAATTATTACCTTAACTTCAAATGGGCAGATACTAACCTAAGTACAATCTCCTTAAAACCAAAACAAATGCATACATTTATTTATTTATTTATTTATTTATTTATTTTTAAACGTTTATTTATTTTTGAGACAGAGAGAGACAGAGCATGAACAGGGGATGGCCAGAGAGAGGGAGACACAGAATCTGAAACAGGCTCCAGGCTCTGAGCTGTCAGCACAGAGCCCGGCGTGGGGCTCGAACTCACGGACCGCAAGATCGTGACCTGAGCCGAAGTCGGCCGCTTAACCGACTGAGCCACCCAGGCGCCCCCAAATGCATACATTTAAATATAAACAGCAAAAATATTCAGATAGACTTTTACAGATTTATAAAATGCAAACAGGTCCACAACACCAATACAACTCCTCTATTCTAAATGTCCTTTGTTCTAAATATCATGCTGCCTTTGTTTCTGCAGGATGTAGTGAGGTTGTTTATTCTTCCTTTTGATCGGACCATTTGTGTTGAAGTTCATCCGGTTCATTTTTCATCAGCCTGAGACAGTTAAAGCAGTTCTCTGTGGCCCCTGTGCTGTCATAAGCACAAACCTAAATGTGGACACAGAAAATCTGTGGCCTGAGCTGGTCGGCCAGTTGATTCACAAGATACTTATATTGTTTTTAGATTTTCATCAAAACAAACCCACAAAACTAAAAAACAGCATCAAAAAGTTATGAACCCAGAGGAAAATGTCCAAAGGCTCTAGTTTGAGAAACACCAGTGTTAAAAGCCTGATGACCTGGCTGTCTCTGTGGTATGGGACAGGAAATGGAGCGAAGGAACAGGGCTTAAACTGTCAGTTTCTGTCTGCTTTAGTCTACATCTCCTCAGAGCTGGTCTGTTTCTCAGATTTACTGGGGAAACTGAGACAGCTCAGCTACTCACTTGAATTCTGGTCCTCAACTATCATTCTGTATCTGGCTTTGTGCTGCCATACCTCCCTGACAATGAGTGCTTGTGATCCCGCTTAGTGCTGGGCACAGGAATTGGTGGTTTATGTAGCAGAATCCAGTCACTCATTGTCCAGAAACACAGATTGGAAACCTTAGTCTGAAAAAATTTTTATGCTATTTCTATGTTTGAATGTGAATGTTTATCATCAGGAGAATTTTAGATAATGGGCATTGGGAGGGCCCAAGAGAACTGCATAGATTCCAATTGTAAAGAATTGTTCAGAGTAAGGAAGAAACCCTGGATGCATTCAAACAACTACCAGGAATCTATGAGCTCAGTTGCCTTTTTCAAGATGGGCAGAGAAAAGAATATGTGTCACTCTGTGACTGGCAGTGGTTAACCCCTAAGTCCAAAAAAGCATTCTGAGTTGTTACTAAAACATATTATTTTCAGTCTCCAAGTACTGATTCATTGGAGAGAAACTGAGGCAGTGTAATGCTTGGTCATCAGGGCCTGTCCCCAAAGTCCTACCGACAGGCTTGGCTCATGTGCAACTGCCCTCCATGGTCTCTAGCCAGTCTATCAGTGGTAATCAAAGCCAAAGATGGACTTTCTCTTGTTTCTTTCTGTGGAGCCAGTTGTCCACAGCCCTGTCTGCCCTGAGAGTTCCAGCACCAAACCTCAGGGAGTGAGTCAAATCCCCTCCCAAGTGCTTCTGCCAACCTCATCCGAACCGACGATGTGCCTTTCAGTCGGACACTCCCACCCTACTTTCCCTAAAACTCAATGGTCTGAACTGAGTTGTACTGGTTCCACATTTGTGAAGTCATCTCAAATATATTTTAGAATGAAGTGGGATGTGAATGGATGAATTATGTACACACATATGGTAGGATATGTGTGGTGGTTAGAGATGGGTTCTGGACTCACACAGGCCTGAGTTTTAACTGTCCTGCCACTCAAGAGCTGCATTACCTTAGACAAATTCCTTGCTCTTTCTAGGACTTAGTTTCCTTCTTTGTAAAATAGGAATCAAAATAATATTTATTGGGGCATCTTGGTGGTTCAGTCGGTTAAGCGACCAACTCTTGGTGTTGGCTCAGGTCATTATCTTGTGGTCATGAGATTGAGCCCCATGTTGGGCTCCATGCTGAGTGTGGAGCCTGCTTAAGATTCTCTCTCTCTCTTTCTCTCGCTCTCTCTCTCTCCCCCCTGCCCCTCCCCTGCTTGCATGTGCTCTCTCTCTCAAAATAATTAAACATTAAAAAATAATATGTATTTCATAATGTTGTTGAGAGGACTAAATATTAGTGTCTGAGATACCCAATGGGCACTCAGTCAGTTGTAATTTATTACCATTATTATTATTGCTGTTGCTATTGTTATTAGTTGAGCATATTATATATATGATACATATACACACATGGGCCTTTGGTTAGGCACAAGGGCTACCAAATTCTCCATCCTCAAATAGCTTCTAACAGTTCTGGGGTCTTCTCTGGAGCCACCCAGAGTTGGATCAACAGTCAAACTGGTCTGATGCCACACCAGCTGAATTTGGGGCCAGGATAAACAAAATCCACCGCCATCACCCAATCCTGATTAGGGTAGGATTCAGTCTAGAGCCTGTGTTCCAGAATTAGATTGCACACTGAGGCTGAGAAGGGGAGAGATGGGAGAATGGCAACTCCAATCTTCACTACTTCATAGTTGAGGCTTCACTTAATTTGGGAGGTCTGCCTCTGCCCTCACTGGAAGATGACCCCGAAGACAGTGAATGAGCTGTGTCCTGCCAATGGCTATCGCACAATGAACTTGGGAGGAACCTCAGGCCATCTTTCCTTCGTAATGGCTGGAAACATATGTCTCAAGCAGAGTTTATAAAGATATCATTTCATTCTTTGTCTCCTCATTTCTGAGTCAGTACACAAATAGCTTGTTTTCTGGAGCTTCAGGGAAGCCCAGATTGACATGTTAGCCAGGAAGTAATGTGCCTTCTTTCTTCTTCTGTCCATAATGCATTCAAATCCAGATAAAAATATGTCGGAATTTGCTCAAAATCCATCAGTTGGGCCATTTTCTCAATGACAAACAGATGGATCCTTTGAGTTATTCAGAGGGAAAACATTTTTCCTTTTTGTTCATCTCAGTTTTTATGGCTTAAAAGAATTAGTGTTTAATCCCAATTCCAAAATTGTTAATTAGTTTGTATTTGCTTCACTAAATCTGTTAAATAGATTTTTATCACTTCAGCTATATCTCCCTGACAGCATCTGGTGTCAAGTTTGCAGAAATAATGTTGGTTTTACAGGCAAAAATCAGAGGTTAAACCCCCAGGACTACAGATGTGACAGCATTAAAGGGAAATTCATCACCCCAAAGGCTTTCATTCCCATATATTTTAGAATCAGCCCAAACACCAATCCATGTTCTTGTTCCCGTTTCATTCTCTAGGAGCACTGTGGCTCAGTTCCTTTTTGATTTATTCGTGTGGTTGTTGCTGATGAGAGCTCCCGGGGAGACCTCAGCCCACCCCTGCCATAGCCTTGGAAAATGAGCAAAAGCTCTTCTTGCTCAACCGCTTTCTGTTGCTTATAGAAGCTTCCATCCGGGACTAGGGCTATACAAGACTAACATAATTCATCAGTTAAGCTGATAAAAAAGACTGTGTAGGAAGTCTGTGCAGACACAGCTCTGTAATTTTACTTACAGGTAGGGGCATAATAGAGCAGAGCAGCACGAGTAAGGCAGTGTCTGTTGCAAATAAGCTGTTTTGAACTTGAATTATTGCACTTCAGGGAAAAATTAAGTGAAGTAAATCAAATAATCGGGATATTTGGGTCATAGTGGAAGGCTGCTGGACAATAATCCACCTGGGTATCTGTAGTAGGCTGAATAATGGTCCCGAAAGATGTCCGCATCCTAATCCTTAGAACCTGGGAAAGTTACTGTACATGGCAAAGAGGACTTTGCAGATGTGATTAAGTTCAGGCTCTTGCAATGGGGAGAGTATCCTGGATTCTTTGGGTGAGCCCTAAATGTAATCACAGATGGCCTTAGAGGAGAGAAGCAGAGGGAGATTAGATAGAAGAGAAGGGGAGGCGAGGATGGAAATACAGATTCGAATGACCCCTTGAAAATGGAGCAAGAGCCACAAGCCAAGGAATTCAGGCAGGCAGTAGCAGCTGAAAAAGCAAGAAAATGGATTCTCTTCTCAGAGCCTCCAAAAGGAACCAGCACAGTCAACACCATGATTTTAGTCCAGTGAAGCTGATTCTGAACTTAACATTTGTTTATTTTTGAGAGACAGAGAGAGACAAAGTGTGAGCAGGGAAAGGGCAGAGAGAGAGAGGGCAACACAGAATCTGAGACAGATTCCAGGCTCTGAGCTGTCAGCACAGAGCCCAATGAGGGGCTCAAACTCATGAACCATGAGATCGTGACCTGATTCTGGACTTCTGACTCCTAGAACCGTAAAAGAAGAAATTTGTATTGTTTTTTATTTTAATTTTTTTAATGTTTATCTATTTTGAAAGAGAGGGACAGAGCACAAGCAGTGGAGGGTCAGAGAGAGAGGGAGATAGAATCTGAAGCAGGCTCCAGGTTCTGAGCTGTCAGCACAGAGCCCGACGCACGGCTTGAACCCATGAACTGTGAGATCACGTCCTGAGCCAAAGTTGGATGCTCAACCCATTGAGCCACCCAGATGCCCCAAAATCTGTATTGTTTTAAGCCACCACTTTCGTGGTATTGTTACAGTAACTGTAGGAAAATAATACAGGTATCTTTTCCTTGCCTGATGCTGAAGAGTTCCACTCTAGCAGACAGAAGTAACCTATATAGGCAAGGAGAGCCGGAGGGGACCAGCACAGTGCCTCCATGCTCTCAGGGAGTTCCTCTTTGGTATAGGTATGGGCAGCTGCGGCTGGAAGTAGAAATGGAAATAACAGCTAGCAAGCTCTGGCAGGTTGGGGAAGAACATTTCTGAGAATCATGGACAGTAGGCAATAGCACACAGAGAGACTGAGAGCTCTTGGCACCTGGATATTTACATACTTATTAGGAAAAGGCCAGTAAGCACAGACAGCAGAGGTCAGAGGAAGGTGGAGAGCAGAGGTGAGCAAGGAAGAGTATCTGGACAGGAAAGAGCCCAGAGGCTTCACCCTAGCCACTTGAGAGGTCTGGCGGAGAGGGACTGGCAGTGAACAGCCAAGCCTCTCTGGTCTCACCCTTCGCGTGTTGCTATGGGGGGCGGAAGGGGATCTGAGTATCTGGATCTCTGGATCCACCAGCCCCATTCTGGATTAGTCTGAATTGGACAGATTGAGCCTCCAGTTGGGATTTCATTTCAGTAAATATCCTATTGTGCAAAAAGATTTCTTGGTAACTTAATTAAAAAATTTTTTCTTAATATTTATTTTTGAGAGTGAGACAGACAGAGTGTGAGCAGGGGAAGGGCAGACAGAGGGAGACACAGAATCCAAAGCAGGCTCCGGGCTCTGAGCTGTCAGCATGGAGCCAGATGCAGGGCTCAAACCCATGAGCCTCAAGATCATGACCTGAGCTGAAGTTGGGTGCTTAACCGACTGAGCCACCCAGGTGCCCCTTTGGTAACTTAATTTTGATATCATTCTAAAGTACAGAAAATTGCAATAATACGAAGGCCTCCCATGTACCCTTCAACCAGATTCACCAACACTCAGCACGTAGCCACATTTGCATGATCATTTGTTCTCTCTTTCTAAATACAGGTGTATCTGAACCGTTTGAGAGTAAGTAGGCATTATATCCCTTTACCCCTAAATATGTCAGTGTTTATAAGAACAAGTACATTTTGTAATTTGTTCTACAGTACGGTTATCAAAATTGGGAAATTTAACATCAACAAAATGCTGTCATGCAATCCACAGTCCAAATTCAAATATTGCCAAATGCCTTTATAGGTATTTTTTCCTGGTCCAGGATCTGATCCAGGTTCACACATTGCATTTGTCATGTCTCCCCAGTTTTCTTTAATTTGGAAGTTTTCCTCAGCTTTTGTCTTTCATGGTCTTGACATTTTTGAAGAGTACAGGCCAGTTATTTGGTGAATTACCCCTCAGTTGCAGCTTGAATGGTATTTCCTCATGCTGGGACTCTGATCATGCAGTTTTAGCTTAAATACCACAGAAGTGATGCTGTGTTCTTTTCAGAACGTTGTACTGGGAAGGGACATGATGTTGCCTTGTCCCATTGTTGGTGATGGTGACCTTGATCCCTTAGTCAAGAGGATGGTGGCACCTTCTAGGTCTCCACTGTAAGTTTTCATTTTCTCCTTTGTAATTAATTTGCAGAAAGATACCTCAATATTAGGTAAATCTGTTCCTTCTCAAAGAGCCACCCACTCATTGTAGCAGCCATTGATAATTCATATCTGACTCTATCATCACTATGATGATGGCCAAGTGGTGATTTTCTTACCTTCACCATTCCTTCAACATGCATTAGTTGGCATTATTGTATAAGAAAGCTCTTTTCTTTATTTCCCATTTACGTATTCATGTATTTAATTATGTCAGGTACACTCATAGATCTTATTTTATTCATGGGTTGTAAGTCATTGCTATCACTGTTCATCTTGATGCTCACATTAACCCAGATTTGGCCAATGGGAGCCCCATTAAGATGGCGCCTATGTTTTTTGATATGTTCCTATAATTTTTAAAGCACTTCTTCACTCTCTGTGACAAGACATTCTAGGTCCTTTTTGCTTCAGCCTTGGAAACAGCCATTTCTCCAAGGAAACCTGGTTCCTTATACTATTATAGGGGGTAATATTAAGAAGACCTGGGTGGTAGGTGTGTTCATTGCTACTATTATAACATTGCTTCGAGGCCTTTTCAGCTTATGAATCTGGAACACACACACACACACACGCATGCACACACGCACACAAACACACACATCTGTCTATCTATCCTATATCTCTAATTTCAATCCTACACCACAAAGTTCATTCCTAGTTTCTCCCATTCCATATTGGTAACAGCTGTCTGTCACAGTGAGAAACTTGGCTCCCACCATTTCAATCTATTTATTCATGTGTTCAATCCTAGTTTTCACAGAAAGTGGTTTCAGAATTGCTGACCCATCCCACAGCAAGAACCAAGTAGAATTATCTATTAACACTTCTTGTAGCTTTAGATTGCAGGTACATAGTCTCAGTACTGTGCTCAAAAGTTACTCGGGTTTGTTCTCTTGTTTTTTCCCCTTCACGATGATTGTGTTATTCTTTTAAATTCTAATTAGAGTTCTTTTTTTTTCTGTTTATAGTCCATTTCAGAGTGGTAAAACTGGTATCCATTTTGATTTGACTTAATTTAAAAAAAGTATTTAGGGGCACCTGGGTGGCTCGGTCAGTTAAGGGTCTGACTTCAGCTCAGGTCATGATCTTGTGTCCAGGCCGTGAGTTTGAGCCCCACATTGGGCTCTGTGCTGACAGCTCAGAGCCTGGAGCCTGCTTCAGATTGTGTCTCCTTCTCTCTGGCCCTCCCCTGCTCACACTCTGTATCTCTCTGTCTCTGTCTCTCAAAAATAAATAAACATTTAACAAAAATTAAAAAAAAAGTATTTAAAACATTCATATGGGGGCGCCTGGGTGGCTCAGTCGGTTAAGCGTCCGACTTCAGCTCAGGTCATGATCTCGCGGTCCATGAGTTCGAGCCCTGCGTGGGGCTCTGTGCTGACCACTCAGAGCCTGGAGCCTGTTTCGGATTCTGCGTCTCCCTCTCTCTCTGACCCTCTCCCATTCATGCTCTGTCTCTCTCTGTCTCAAAAATAAATAAACAATAAAAAAAAGTTTAAAAAAAAAAAACATTCATATGATCCCAAACTCCAAACATTTACTCTCATTGAAGTATCACTCCCTTATCCACCTGGTTCCCATCCATCCCTGTGGGTAACCATTCTCGTTAGTTTCCGTTTTATTTTTTCTTGATTTCCTTTTGCATTTAAGAAAGCAGATACGTGTGCCTTTCTCATTTCCTCTTTCCACACAAAAGGTAGAATGCTATATATATATATATATACCCTTTTTCAGTCTGCTTTTTCACACACAAAATATATCCTGGAAGTCACTCCCTGTTACTGCATACAGTCCATCTCTATTCTCTTTTACCACTGTGCAGCACCACATTGTACGGATATCATTTAGTTTATTCAACGCAACTCCTTACATATGAACATGGAGGTTGTTTTCAAGATTTTGAAATTATAAATAATGCTGCAATGAGTGCACTGGTGCATTTATCACTTTGTATTGTTGCAGGTGTAACTTCAGAGCAAATTCCTAGAAATGGCTTCCTGGAACAAAAGGTAAATGCATGTATAGTTTTGTTAAATACTGCCACATTCTGCTCCAGAAGGCTGTACCATTTTGCATTCCTATCAGCAATGTAGGAGAGTGCCTATTTCTCCCCAGCCTTGCCAACACAGTGTGGTGCCAAGTTTTTACATTTTTGCTAATTTGCTAGGTGATAAATGGTATTTCAGTGTGAGTTTAATTTGCATTTCTCTTTTTATGAGTTGAACAACTTCTCATAAGTTTAAGGAAAATTTTATGTCTTTTTTTGGGTAAATTGTTCACAAATTTTGCTCATTTTTCTATCAGGTATTTGGCTCTATTTGCTCACTTTTTTAGAAGAGTTCTTTATATATTATAGCTATTAGACTTCAACTATGATATATGTTGCAAATAATTTTTGTTTTAAAAAAATATTTAATACCATTACTTTATATGGTTAGAAACTAGCTATAAATATGGATGCTTGTGGGGTGCATAGGTGGCTCAGTCAGTTAAGCGTCTGATTCTTGGTTTTGGCTCAGGTCATGATCTCAAGGTTTGTGGGAGTGAGCCCTGTGTCGGGCTCTGTTCTGATGCCCAGAGCCTGCTTGAGATTTTCTGTCTGTCTCTCTCTCTCTCTCTGCCCCTCCTTCACTTGTATTCTCTCTCTCTCTCTCTCTCAAAATAAACATTTAAAAAAATACTTGTTCTTGTGTTGACCATTAACAAACTCTATGTTGTTTACCCTTCTGGTGTGTGTGTGTGTGTGTGTGTGTGTGTGTGTGTGTGGTGTGTGTGTTTGAAATGATTATAAACCTTAAATATCCTTGATTCAGTCTAGATTAAAATTGAAGTTAAATAGCGTTGGGATCCTGGGGGCTCAGTTGAGTGAGCGGGGTCAGAACTCTTGATTTTGGCTCAGGTTATTCATGATCCCAGGTTCATGGGATAGAGCCCTGCATTGGGCTCCATGCTGAGTGTGGAGTCTGCCTAGGATTTTCTCTCTCTCTCTCTCTCTCTCTCTCTCTCTCTCTCTCCCTCTGCCCCTCTCCCCTGCTCTCTCTAAAATAAAATTTAAAAAAAAGTTAAATGGCTTTTTTGAAGGAGGACTTTGCCTCCATTTTGACCTCAAGCGTTCTAATTGATTAAGTTCTTCTTTCCAGCTTATCTCTTAACTCAAGCAAAAGACACTGCAAGCAAAGCAGCCCCTGATGGGAACCAAACTACCCCCTCAAGCATTAGGGACTGCCCTGAGCCAGAAAGACCTTGCATGATTGATCCCGAGAAAATGATCAACCTGACCTTCACTGCCCACCTGCCTATAGCCACTGATTTTTGCCCCACGTTTTCCTTATATGAACCTGCAAGTATTTTCAGCACTTTGGAGACAGTCTTTGAGACTCTAGTTCTCTGTCTTCCTGGTACTGGCCTCACTGAAATAAATTCCTCTCTTGTTTCACTACCACTTGTTTCTCTGCCTTTGGGTTTTGTCAGCTATGAGTGGCCAAACCTGGTCTGTTTGGGACCCCTGTGCCACAGCTACATTTTCAACAAATGGTATTGGAGCAACTGAATATTCAGAGGCAAATATTCAGAGGCAAAAACAAAAAGAACATTGACCTAAGTTTTGTACTTTATACAAATAGACTGAAATGAACAAACCTAACACTTTCAACTTATGGAAAAACACATAGGAGAAAATCTTTGGGATCAAAGGCTAGACAAAGTGTTCTCAGACTTGAAAACTAAAGCACAATATGAAAATGGATAAATTAGATCTTACCAAAATTAGAAACTTTTTGTCCGTGAAAGTGCATGTAAGGAGGAGGAATAAACAAATGATAGACTGGGAAAAAAATTGCAAACCACATATCTGATAAAGGAGTAGTATCTATAATAAATAAAGAACTCTCAAAACTCAACAGTAGAAAACCCCAAACAATCCAATTAGAAAATAGGCAGAAGATACATAATGACAAAATAATGGTATAACCATTCTTAGAAACAGTTTGACAATTTCTTAAAAATAAAATGCAACTACCAAACAACTCAGCGATTGCATTCTTGAAAAATGAAGACTTATGTTCACACAAAAGTCAGTGCACAAATATTTATGGCAGCTGTATTTGTAACAGCCCCAAACTGGAATCAGCCCAGATGTCCTTCAACAGATGAATGGTTAAACATATTGTGGTTCATACATATCGTGGATACTAGGTGGCAGTAAAAAGAACAGACTATTGATACATGCAACAACTTGAATGTATCTGCAAGGAATTTTGCTGAGCATAAAAGGCCAATTCCCAAAGGTTACATACTAAATTGTTCCATTTATATAACTTCCTGAAATGAGAACATTTTGGAAATGGGGGGACAGACTAACAGTGTCCAGAGGTTAGGGAGTGGGGTAAGGGTGGAGATGTGGGAGGCATATGAGTGTGGTTATAAAAGTGCTAAGGAGGGATCCTTATGTTGTTGGAACTATTCAATGTCTTGCTGCTGGTGGTAGATACATGATCCCATACAGGTGATAAAATTGTATGGAACTTAATACACACACACACACACACACACACACACACACACACATCCACAAATGAATACAGGTAAAACTGGTGAAATCAGAATAAATGGGTGGATTGTATCAATGTCAATACCCTGGTTGCAATATTCAGCTGTACTTTTGCAAAACAAACCAAAAACCTTTGTCATCCCTGAAGGAAACTGGGTATAGTATACAAAGGATCTCTCTGTATTTTTTTTCTTTTCTTTTTTCTTTTCTTTTCTTTTCTTTTCTTTTCTTTTCTCTTTTCTTTTCTTTTTTTTCTTTTCTTTTCTCTTTTAAAGTTTATTTATTTTGAGAGGTAGGGGCAGAAAGAGAGAGAAGGAGAGGATCAATCCCAGGCAGGCTCTAGGCTGACAGCAGAGAGCCGGATGCAAGGCTCTCACTCACAAACCATGAGACTATGACTTGAACAAACGCTTAACCAACTGAGTCACTCATGTGCCCCTAACTTTACTTTTTCAATTGAACTTTTTATTGAGATAATTGTAGAATCACATACAACTGTAAAAAACAGTTGTATGAGCCTCGGTGGCTCAGTCGGTTAAGAGTTTGCTTTGACTCAGGTCACGGTGTCATGGTTTGTGAGTTTGACCCCTGCATCGGGCTCTCTGCTGTCAGTGCAGAACCTACTTTGGTTCCTCTGCCCCGTTCTCTCTTTGCACCTCCCCCGCTTGTGCTCGGTCTCTCTCTCTCAAAAATAAATCAACATGAAAAAAAAAAGTAAAGTTAAAGCCAAAGTGATAGGTTTTTAGCAAAAACATTGAGAGAAACTTTAAAGAGCCATCAATTCTCCTGCTTTGAGACTAGAGTCCTGGGTAACCGTTTAGCCTTTGTTTAGACCAGTCATTTTCAATGGGAGCAGT